>NW_006203610.1:65838-67669 GCF_000334495.1 Tupaia belangeri chinensis | reverse complement strand
ATGGAAGTCCAACAATTTATCCCCTACATCACCTGCTGGTTTTTCAGTAAGTTTTAAGATGGCATTCACAGCTTTAATAGAAAGATTTGCATTACTAATGATTCATTAATTATATCTTAGAAAGGGCAAATACTGATAGCATTTACTGAACAGAAATTACTATCAAAATTTTAAAAATCAACATTTATTTAATTATAAGCCAGTCTGATCTACAACAGGACTATCCAACAAAAATATCCCATCAGTCAATCATTTGAATTATGGTGTAGGAGATTAATTAATTATAGTACACATAAAAAGATGAGACATGGGGCCAGGAGGTGATGTCGTGACTGAGACCCTGAACTCCTACATGACTGACCACAGTTTAAGTCCTGGACCTGGAGGCTCTTTTCCTTTCCCTTTTTCTCTCTCTGTCTCTTTCTGGTCAAATTATAAAAAAAACTAACAGAGTTAAAATAAGTAATTAAGTAATTTTTGTTTTTTTTTAGAAAAAGGTACAACATTTCTGTTTTGACATAAATTAGGGAGTGGCCAACTATTTTTTTAGAGAGAATTTTGCTATATATAGGGCACATGCACTCAACAGAGAGAAAATGAGAAAGTGAGAAATCACTTGCTAGGCGGGATGTCCACACTGCAGTCCCTACTCCTCCATTCTCCTTTCAGGGTTTGGGACATGCAAGTCCACATACCCAAATTGAGATTCAAGCCACCAGGTCCAGGACTCAAATGGCAGTTGGCCATGTGGATATCTAGCACCTTATTTACGAATTCACGTGCTGTCCAGGCAGTGACCAATTATTACTCATGAGTAGCTTTTTCAAGATAAGCTATCAACTCTGCTCTTCTGGCTGCTGCCGCCGCCGCTGCTGCTGCTCCTGCCGCCTCTTCCTCCTCCTCTCCCTCCTCCTCCTCCTCTTCTTCTTCTTTTTTATAGTATATTACATTTCTTTTTCTAGAGGGAGTACCATGCATATCAGTCAATACAAAGACATTAAAATCTCCATCATCATCATCCAATAGCTTTTCTTTCTTTTCTTTTTTTTTTTTTCTTCAAGATTATTCTGCCTTCCATTTAATGCCAGTGAAAATCATTTTTGTTCCTGGGATGTACTTTCTGGGATTCTCCAAATACTCCATCAGTGTATCCTCTCCAAAGATGATGGATGCCTTTGTTCTTGTTGGCATCTGTGTAGGAGAATTCAGGGGCCTGACCTGTCTTATACCCAAGTAGACTAGAGACTAGGGCCAGTCTTGTGCTTGTCTCTTTTTCATGGTGTAGCACTGGGCACATTTTGAACAAAAATCTTCTTGCTGGGAGCCAGCAGGTGGTGTAATGGTTAGGGCACTGAACTCCCACATGGCTGACTGCAGTTCAACTAATAAATCTGGGAGCTTGAAAAACATGCTGGTGCATTTGTGTAACATGTCGAAAATCCCAAGAGGAGAATAAAGGAGAATGGACTGCTGTGTGGCCATCTCCCTGCGAGATATCTCAGTTCCCTTCTCTCTGTCTCTGGGCACATCTCTCTCTGGCAAGTGAATAGTAGCTCATATTATGGAAATGGATAATCATCACAGAAACTGCAGAATGGGTCAGGGCAGAGGGCAGCCAAAATGAACTCCAAGTAGATCTTCCCAGCTCACTGCTTCAACAGAGCACAGTAGGCACAATTTACCCTCTGGTGGTGACAGACAACACTACAGATGCAGGCATGAAAACCCAAAACAACACATACCTTTGTTTGGCACTCCTCAAGGCAGTGGCTCTCCAAGGGCTAAAGTAGGTAAAAGAGGAGGATTAGAAGGTTCCAGGGAAACCTAGAAC
>NW_006203610.1:64031-65683 GCF_000334495.1 Tupaia belangeri chinensis | reverse complement strand
AACATGCCTGCATCAGGTGAGGGCCTTCCTGCTGTCATGACATGGTGGGAGGCACCTCATGGCAAGAGGGTAAGCATGTGTCAGCTTGGGTTCTCTCCTTCCTACAAAGCTGAGTCCCACAACGAGGTCCTCACCCAGATAACTGCATCTAATCCTAATATGTCCCAAAGACCCACCTCCCAATACTGTAAACATTTAAATTTGGGGTTAGATTTTCCACACATAAAACCTAGGACACACATTCAAACTACATCAATCTTACTGTGGAGGAGGCATCTGAGTTCCCTCCTGTGACCCATTTGCACTGGGGAAGGGAGCTCATTCTAGTTTCTAGTGCCCAAAGGGGTGATGCAGGTCTAAGCTTTGAGGTTTTCCTAGGGAATTCTGACTCAGGAAGACCTGAAGACCTTAGGAACCCATCACCATCAGGTTGGGGTTTTCACACTTCCCCATGCTGAGGTCCAGGCATGTTGCTGAGGAACTAGATATCCTGCCTCCTCCTCTATTCTTTCCCCCTTGTTCCTTCCCAGTATCATCTTTTATCCTAAAGCCACCTGTAAATTTAGCATGTGTGTGCCTGTATGCAAGTGGCAATGCCAAAAGACAATGACCTCTTCTAGAGTGGGGAGGACAGGGTACTCCTAGCATCTTAGGGGCTTTTATCCCTAAATCACCTCACATGGGAGTAGGTGAGCCCCTCAGGAGGTTGAAAACTTCTCTCCTGCTTTGAACTCTGCTCACCTCATGTGCTGAGACTATCTTTCTTCAGGACTATTTCTCCCATGAAGTATTGGGCTTCATCCTGCATAAATTACACTCAGTCTAGACAGAGTGTAGGTTCCCTTTCTTCGTAGTTGGGTGTGCGTGGGACACTGTTGATTTAATCTCAAAATCACACCAAATAAGACTAAAAACTAAACAACGAGGGAACACTTTGAAAAATATGTGCTTACTTTTATTTGAAAATGTTACTTATGTTCTTATAATTTAAAATGTAAGTACTATTTATTTAATTTATTTAAACTTATTTATTTACATTCATTCACTGTACATCATTACAGCATACAAAATGAGATTTTCCATCCAGAATACACTGTATACTGGCTGAATCAAGCACATCAATATATGTGTTATCAATAAATAATTTCTATTTCTTGTTTCCTGTATATTTTGCTTTTTTTCCCATCATCGATCCCCTATCCCTCATTCTCGGTCATCTCCCACCGTCCTCGCACACTGTATCTGGTATCCATGGTTGCTTGCTATGGCTTTCCCCCCCACATTTCATTGACTTACTAAAAACCTTAATTATTCTAAACATGTTCAATAGAAAGCACAGCTAAAATATACATATCCATTAACACAAGTCTAACATTAGGCATAAACCTCACTGAGTAGAATGAACATATTATAAAGTAGCACTTAGCAAGGGCTATATAGCTTACTGTGGTCATTAAATAGGTATTTTTAATGCTTTTTTTATTTTAAGAAAAATTTTTAGTCTTTTTTTTTCAGAAACATTTAATTAATTAATTTACATTCATTCCATAAGCATCATCACAGCATACAAAATGTGATTTTCCATCCAGAATATACTGCACAGTGGCTTAATCATGAATGTTCTCATCAATAATTTTACATTTCTAGTTTCA
>NW_006203610.1:62661-63216 GCF_000334495.1 Tupaia belangeri chinensis | reverse complement strand
TGAGGCATAAACCTCACTGAGTAGAATGAACATATTATAAAGTAGCACTTAGCAAGGGCTATATAGCTTACTGTGGTCATTAAATAGGTATTTTTAATGCTTTTTTTATTTTAAGAAAAAATTTTAGTCTTTTTTTTTTCAGAAACATTTAATTAATTAATTGACATTCATTCCATAAGCATCATCCCAGCATACGAAATGTGATTTCCCATCCAGAATATACTGCATAGTGGCTTAATCATGAATGTTCTCATCAATAATTTTACATTTCTAGTTTTAACCCTCACCCATTCCCACCCTCACACTATTTCTGGTGTCTACAGTTGTCTTTTGTTCCTGTTCTTCCCACATTTTATTAATCACACAATTTCTTAAATAATCTAACTACTTTCAGTAGCAAGTTCAGCTGGCAAATTCAAGAAAAGCAGTTTGTGGACTGGAGGCTGAATTATCAGTAGAAAATCTTCATTTCTCTTTTTTGCCTACAATCACTATTTCACAGGATCCATGGAGAACTCGTCTTCTCTATAAGTACTATTTAATATACCCTTAAGA
>NW_006203610.1:60347-62103 GCF_000334495.1 Tupaia belangeri chinensis | reverse complement strand
TGACATAGTTATCTTAACCAAGGGGGAAAAATAAGTTTACAAAAACTTACTGGTGCAACTGGGCCAGCAGATGGTGTGGTGGTTAAGATGTTGGATTCCAACATGGCCTACAACAGTTTGAGTCCCAGAATTGGCAGACTGAAAATCATGCCAGCCATTTATGTGTGCATGTCCCAAATTCCATAACCCCTGGGGATGTTTTCTCACTTTCCCTCATTGTCTTTTTCTGTGTCTCTCTCTCTGTGTTTAGCACACACACCCCATGGCCACACCCCCCCCCCAGGAAAAAAAAAAAAAAAAAAAAAAAAATTTAAAATGTGTGATTAATGTCAATAGCCTCTGTCCTTTGTGACTTGTGGTTTTAGGGACTAGACTTACAAACTGGCAAATGGTCATGAATCGGGACAGTGGCCCAGCTAATTTGGTGTCTTTAAAATGACAGAACCTTCATCCAATCCATTAAAGAAGACAGAATTTAAGAGGTTATCATTCAATAAATTTGATAGCTTGCCTCTGTCTAGAATACCATTTACAGTTTTCTCTCAACCATTCAAAATAATCAGCCTTTGTTTCTACTGTTGAAATTTACTTCAACATTCCTTGGGAATAGTTATGATATAGCTGCATCAAGAACTTTTCTTAAGAAGCAGACTTGTTTTCATTCTCCTGGGTCTTTAATTTAAATCTATACCACAGTTTCAATAAAAAGTTTTATCCATTCTGGGGCACTCTCTTGGAACTAACTGGAGCCCACTGATAAAGGTCACAATATCTGGGCTCACAGGTTTACACATTTAAATCAAATTCCCTAGCAAGACATATGGAGATGTCAGTTGACTCTGAAAAATCATTTACAACATCACTTTGGTTCATAGGTTATATACTAAGGCTAGTATTGCTCTGTTACAGGTTTTACATGAGAGGGTAGCCTAACTGGGGGGTTAGAAGAAGGACAGCACTGGAGTCCGTTGTATTATCTTCTGTGGGGGTGGAGATGGAGGTGAAAGAGCAGAGTTCAGGATGTGGAAGATTACACTGAAGAGCATAAAGAGGTGCCAGAGAGGTAGTGGAAGAGTGGATGGAGTAGAACAGCTCTCTGAAATTTTAATTCCAAAATGGATTCTGGTTAACTTTTTATTTACCTCCCGAAGAAAAGGTTGTTGTAATGTATCTGAGGTAGCTTTTAGATATCATTGAAAGTAACTTTTCCATTCAATTTTCCTGGTTCTATAAGCAGCTTTTTTATGCATATGAACATGCCATTTAGACATTTCAAAGGACTCCCATTTTTGCCAATGAAGATTGGGGTCACTGCCACTTTTGTGGGCCCATTTTCCTAAGTACTTGCAAGGTGGGACAACAAAGGCCTCACACACAAAACCAGGTTCAGCTGTCCCTTGCAAAGGAAACTGCTTGTGATGAGTGGTTTTTTACAACTTAAAAGCTTTTTCAAAAGTGACTAAAAATGAAGGAAGTCTATTGGGTCAAAATATACTGAACATGGTTATTGCTCAAGGTCTTAACCTTGAGTATATTCAATCCTTTCGGTGTCTAAATATTCTACACACTAGGTGGAAGTAGAATGCTCAGAATACCAAGTGATAGGTGTTGAGTATCTTTCAGCCTGAGCAAAAAAAAAAAAAAAAAAAAAAAAAAAAAAAAAAAAAAAAAAATAAAATTTTTTGTAGAAGATGGGTACACTCCCCAGAGAGAGAAAGGGAGAAAAGAAAGCACCTCCCATGGGAAACTGGGAAAG
>NW_006203610.1:53758-59819 GCF_000334495.1 Tupaia belangeri chinensis | reverse complement strand
AAATCTTTCCAGTCCTCCCACCTGACCCAGCCTCTGGCAAACCACCAATCTTTCTGTACTTATTATTACTACTTTGGAAATCCCATGACTGTTTTTACTGTGGTAAAAGTCCAAAAATGCTTGAAATCTATTTGAAGAAATCGATTCAAAGACACTGGTTAAAGTGGGGTGAGAAAAGCTTTATTTTAGACCAGTGGAAATACACAGCTGAGGAGCAGTGTGATGAAAAATGACTAAAGAAACATTAGGAATATGAGAGATTCTGGTTAAACTGAAATAATAAGATTCTTGCTGAAGACATAGAGTGATTAGACCTCACTCAGGGGGTGGTGGACAATAAAAACCTAATCACTTATTTAAAGTGATGTAATATTTGGTGTGGGGCTTCTTGATAAACTACTTTAGCAGGGTTATTTACTCAAAAGAGATCTTACAAGGAAGTATGCAGAGGAAAATAAAAGATTGAGAGGCCTGACTAAACTTTAATCAAGGCAAAACTTTGACACATTTTAACCATGTCCAAGTATATGCAATTTAGTACTGCTCAATATATTCATATTATTGTGCAACCACTCTAGTCAATTTTACAAGATGGAAAGAGTTATAAAGATAAGAGTGATGTTTGCTAGACAATGTGAGTGCACACAGTAAGTCTGGTCATCTCACTTTTCACAATGTAGCTCATATGGACTTCCACCAGCCTTTTCTTGTCATCACTGACAGCTACCTTACATCTCATCCACCACAGTTTGGTTTGTTCTACCTGAATCATGATGTTGAGCAAACCAAAACCAAAACCAGCCGAATACTAATTCACCTTGGGTTGTATTTCTGGACCAGTGGGTGCTCTGCCTCTGAACCTCATGGCTAAAGCTGTCCACAAAAACTGTGATCAACATCCAAAGAGGATCCTGGAAATTTTATAAACACCCAGGACTATGTTGTTCCTCAACAATCTCAGAACATTCACATGCCTCCTGTCGAACCTAGATCAGTTTCATTATCACAGTAAACTTGGACATTTCACCAGAGGTACACTTGCAGAGCATTCTCAGTACATATGTGTAGTTCACAGGCTCTGAAACGACTTAGAATTTTTTGTTTTGTTTTGTTTTATTAGGCCTTTATGGTATATTTTATTATTTTAAATTTATTTTTAATTTTAATTTATTTTATACATTTAATCCCTATACATCCCTTAGCTTGTAAGTTGAATTTATCCAAAATGAAAATACTTCCCACCAGAACAGTTGAGGATACAAAACACATTAACATCAACACATTATAATCCATTTCTATATCCCAAAAATGCCTGCCTATTTTCCTCATGCTATCCCCTTTCTCCTGACCTCTTCACACAGTCTCTAGCACCTATAACCATTTTCAATGCTTATATGGCATCTAATCTTTCAGTTTTCACTATGTTTTGAAACACTTTTTCTGTTGTCTTGCCTGCCATGGCCAGAACTGGAAAGTAGAAAAATTTCTATGTTTATTTTTATTTTTGCCAAAATCAGTGCTTATATTTTGTTGCATCTTTAAATAATAAACATGAATCATAGAAATAAACTTTTGCTGGAGCCGACAGATGGTGTAATAGTTATGCCACTAACCTCCCACATATTCAAATGCAGTTCAAGTACCAGACTCAGAGACTTAAAACTCAAGCAAGTGTGTGTACTTGTGTGCCCACACTGGCTTGAGGAGAGGAGAATAGAGAAGGGATTGTGGTGTAGCCATCCCCCAAAGGGTGGTTTCATGCTTTCTGTCAAACTTGCCAAAATATGTGTGTTTCTCCTGTAGTTGGGAAACTCTTAGATTTTATTCATCAGTCTTCTGAAATGTTCTCTTTTTGTAGACAGATATCATCCCCAAATTTTCTGATATCCTTAATTTTAACTACTGTGGCTTGCTGAATCAAAGCTGAATTTGAAAAAAAGTTCAACGTTGTTACCTTCAGAGATCAATTCATATTTCTGAGTATTTCAAGGATTTATAGCACAGCTTACTTTACTGAGGATTTTATCCCATTTGAGTTTACTGATGTACAGTAACCTTTTAATCCTAATAAAAAGATTTCCTAATTTTTCACATTTATTCGATTCTGATCTGAGAGTTCTCTGAATACACAGTAAATTGTGACCTATTCAACGAGGTTTTACTACAATTCCCACACAAACAAGGTTTCTCTTCCTTGTAAGTGTTCTTATGTAAAACAAGGAATAATTATGCTGAAAACATTTTTCTACAGTATTCCCATTTATAGCACTTACTCCTGTGTTCTCTCATATACAGTAAGGACTATCTTATCTTACATGGGAATTTTTCTATAGGTACATTGCATTTTAAAGGCTTTTTCTTTTGTAAATTCTTTGATGTACATTGAGGGTTGACTTATAAATGAAAGACTATCTATACTCCCTACATACATGAAGATTCTCTCCAGTGTGACTTTTCAGATGCTTACTAAATATAATTTCTAAAAGGAAAAAAATTAGGATTTTATCCCATTTGAGTTTACTGATGTACAGTAACCTTTTAATCCTAATAAAAAGATTTCCTAATTTTTCACATTTATTCGATTCTGATCTGAGAGTTCTCTGAATACACAGTAAATTGTGACCTATTCAACGAGGTTTTACTACAATTCCCACACAAACAAGGTTTCTCTTCCTTGTAAGTGTTCTTATGTAAAACAAGGAATAATTATGCTGAAAACATTTTTCTACAGTATTCCCATTTATAGCACTTACTCCTGTGTTCTCTCATATACAGTAAGGACTATCTTATCTTACATGGGAATTTTTCTATAGGTACATTGCATTTTAAAGGCTTTTTCTTTTGTAAATTCTTTGATGTACATTGAGGGTTGACTTATAAATGAAAGACTATCTATACTCCCTACATACATGAAGATTCTCTCCAGTGTGACTTTTCAGATGCTTACTAAATATAATTTCTAAAAGGAAAAAAATTTATATTCTTCACATTCATAAGGTTTCACTTCTATGGGAGTCCTCTGATGTACAATCAGCCCCGCCTTGTAATAGTAAAATGCTGCCAACATTGTTTCTTTCCAGTGTGAGTACTCAGATGTAAAGTAAGATGTGACTTTAGTTTTTTGAGTATTACATTGTTCACAATCATAGGGTTCCTCTCCTGTGTTGAGTTCTCTGATTTTCAGTTAGGTCCCACTTGCTGTAGAATCTCTTCCCACATTGTTCACATTCATAGGATGTTTCTCCTGTGTGGATTCTCTGATGCCTAGTGAGAACTGACTTCCGAGAGAACATTTTCCTACATTGTTCACATTCATAGGGCTTCTCTCCTGTGTGAGTTCTCTTATGTACAGTTAGGTATCCCTTGCTGGAGAATGTTTTCCCACACTGTTCACATTCATAGGGTTTTTCTCCTGTATGAGTTCTCTGATGCATAATGAGATGTGACTTCCGGGAGAACCTTTTCCCACATTGTTCACAATCATAGAGTTTTTCTCCTGTATGAGTTCTCTGATGCGCAATAAGATATGACTTCTGGGAGAACATTTTCCTACATTGTTTACATTCATAGGGTTTTTCTCCTGTGTGGATTCTCCGATGGCTAGTGAGAACTGACTTCCGGGAGAACATTTTCCTACATTGTTTACATTCATAGGGTTTTTCTCCTGTGTGGATTCTCCGATGGCTAGTGAGAACTGACTTCCGGGAGAACATTTTCCTACATTGTTTACATTCATAGGGTTTTTCTCCTGTGTGGATTCTCCGATGGCTAGTGAGAACTGACTTCCGGGAGAACATTTTCCTACATTGTTCACATTCATAGGGTGTTTCTCCTGTGTGGATTCGCTGATGACTAATGAGAACTGACTTCTGGGAGAACCTTTTCTTACATTGTTCACATTCATAGGGCTTCTCTCCTGTGTGAGTTCTCTTATGTACACTTAGGTACCCCTTCCTGGAGAATGTTTTTCCACATTGTTCACATTCATAGGGTGTTTCTCCTGTGTGGATTCTCCAATGCCTAGTGAGAACTGACTTCCGGGAGAACATTGTTCTACATTGTTCACAATCATATTTTTTCTTTCTTGTTTGAATTTTCCAATGTCTACTAAAGACTGACTTGAAATTGAAAGATTTTCCACATTCCCCACATTCATGCTCTTGCGATTTCTCTCCAGTGTGACTTGTCTCATGCACAGTGAATTGTGACTTCTTGAAGAACATTTTATCACATTTTTTATTTTCATAGGATTTCTCTCCCATGTGACTCCTCTGGTGTACAGTGAGGTCTGAATTCCGGGAAAACGTTTTCTTACATTGTTTACACTCATAGGGCTTCTCTCCTGTATAAGTATTCAGACAGTCAGAAAGGGCTGTGTTCAGACATAATAAATTCATATGTTGTTCTATCTACAAATTTTCTCTGCAGTAAGAGTTGTCTCATGTATAACAACAGTTGAAAGCTTTAGTAATTTATACACATGATAAAGGTTTACTTCTCTGTACTTTCTCTGCTTATCATAATTTTTGACCTCTGTAAAAAAGGATTTTTGACATTTATTATATTTATAGGGTGTTTCCCTTGTGTGCATTCACTGATGAAAGGGTAGATTTTAATTCTGCAATAAGGATTCCACTTTCTCTTTATATGAACAGAAACCTTCCACTTTGTGTTTAAAATCTATTATAAAAATAATTTTAAAAATACTTTTTCATATTCTGTACATTTATAGTGTGCATCTCATGTTTGTATCTTCTGCTGAATGAGACAGTTAGATTTTTGTAAAATGCTTTCTTCCACACCTGAACTATATACTGGGCAAAAAGAACTGTCTTAACACATGATTTTCCATGACACGTGTGCGTGCATGCCCAAGATCCCGAGAAGAGAATGGAGGAGAAGGGATTGCGGCATGGCCATTCCCCCAGGGGGTGATTTCTCAATTTCTGTCTGTCTCTGTCTGTCTGGCGAGTGCACATGCCCTATGGCAAAAACCTCTCAAAAAAACCATTTCCATAAATTATATTTGAGAATTTATTTTACATTGCTCATGTATATTTCAAATATTGGTACTTATCTATAAAAAAGAAATAGGGTTCTTTGTCCTTAATATGTTACTGTAGCAATTTACATTAACATTTTGAAAGCTAGTTGGATTTACTTTGTTCCTTTGTGCATCCCTTTCCTTTAATACATTTAACAATATTCAAAATATCTACCATCTGTCTTCCTATAATTTTACATTAAAAGATTTCCATGCATCACTTGTTTTCCCTGTCCTTTTTCTCTTTTCTTTCCTGTAACAGTGGGTATTATGTACTGTTTCTTTGTCAACGTGAACAGTTTTCTAGATCATCTACTTTCAGAAGTCAAAAAGAACTCTTGTCACTTAAGCAGAAATGTTACATAGGAAGGACTTGTAGCCAATAAAAATACATACTAATTACCCTAAATATGCCATCCCGTAGGAGCCTTTAAAAATATATCTACCATTTTTTTCACACTCTTATCTCAGGAAAACATTTCTACATTTTTCTAACCTCACCAGTACTAACATTTTCTTTTCCCCTCTCAATGAAATATAAATTCTTTAAAAGAAAATGTATTACTCTAGTCCCTGAAAACTATGCACTGACTAACCTGGGAAGCTCAAGCTGGGAAGTTCTTCTAATGTCCATGGATCGCCTCCTTGCTCCAACTTGAAGATCACTGCAGGTTTGGCAATGCATTGTCCTGTTAATAAAAAGCAGTGTGGAATTTTGCCAATCTATTCAGGTAAGCTACTTGAAGAGTAACAAAGGTTCAGCTTTATCAGGTGTGCAATAAAGGGGCTGATTTGGACATTTTGTTAAAGAGTTCACTCACATTAACTACAGAATGAAATCTCACTCCTAAATAGCATTAAACATTATGAAACTCTTGTACATTTACAATGAATTGAGACAGTAATTAGTTCAGACAGCTTCATGGGAGTTCCACTAACCCAAAAACACCAGGTTGCTGTAGGTCTCCAGCATCACATCCTTGTATAGAATCTTCTGAGCATCTTCCAGGTCCTGCC
>NW_006203610.1:50877-53676 GCF_000334495.1 Tupaia belangeri chinensis | reverse complement strand
CTGAGAAATAGAGTATAACATGGTAAATTTATTTTCTCTATATGTTTGTATATACTTGGTCCTCTGTATATTTCTGAACTCTTTGTAAAGAGAAAAAAAGTACAAACGTTCAATCTCTTTGCTAACTTATTCATTGCTAAATTTATTACAAATATTTCTTCAGAGATCTCCAAATGTTTTTGCTGCAAGGGACAAAAGCATAATAAATATTCTGCTATGTCAAGGTGTTTATTATCTCATACAAACACACAAGTATAAATACATATCTGGAGTAATGAGTTAGATTAAGTAAGTTAGACAAAAGTTGATGGTAACCAGTCTAAAAAAAATAGAAAGGCATTTTTGTTTCTTTTTTTCTGTATTATCAATTTGCTCTTCAAGTCAATGATTTTAAGAACATGTATATTAATGTTCCTATGAAAATGGAACTATAGCTGTCTTCCTATGAAAGCACAAAATATATTCCTAATATTAATGGAAGTAGAAACAGTATACCAAGGTAAGTATTCCTGGTCTGTGATGAAAGACAAGGACAGGACCTGGTGGCTTCCTTTCTGGAAACCCATCCCCCAATGCTCAATGAGTGTGTGTGCCATATAGTCAGTTAAAAGATCATAACTAAAATTAAATAATTTAGATATATCAGAGAGAGAGAGAGAGAGCAAGTATACACAAGCTTGTACATGTAACTTAAGACGTCTGGGTCCCAAATGTCTGATTGTGCAGTTTTAGTCCCAGACTTGGAGGCTTGAAAATCACACCAAGTTCATGAGCATACATAAAAAACATCCTGAGAGGAGAATGCAGGAGAAGGGATTGCAGTGTAGCCATCCCTTTTGGGGGGTGATTTTTCACTTTTCTTCTCTCTTCTTCTGGTAAGAATGCATGCACCATATTGTAAAACCATTTTTTTTTAAAGTGTAAAAAGAGTCAGAGGCCACATTGTATTAAAAAGATCAATTCACTAAGAAGATGTAAAAATCATAAAACTTTATGCATTCAACATCAGAAAGAAAGACTGCTACATATGAACAGAAAGACTGACTGTAACATGCTAATTCGTGTGGACTTCAACACTGTTCTGTCACACCTGGACAGATCATTTAGACAAAAAAAAGAAGAAAAAGAGACACAAAACATAAATGATTCAATAAATTAACCAACATTTACAGAAGATTTCTGCCAAAAATATCAAAATACACATTTTTCTTAGCCACACATAGAATATTTCTGAAGATTGATCATATAATAGAGAACAAAACAAGTCTTTAAAACTAAAAAGAAAATGGAAATTATATATAGCAACTTATTTGTTACTATGTATGATAAAATAAAACTCGTACAGAAAGTGCTTTCAAAAATTTACAAATACGTGAAAATTACCTAATATACCCCGAGTAGCTTCAAAATTATTGAATAAATTAAGAATACAAATGAAAATTTCTTGAAACAAGTAATAATTTAATCACAACTCTACAGATGCTTTTAAACACATCAAAAGCACTCCTAAGAGACTAGTCTACAGCAATTAGCACTCACACACACACACACACACACACACACACACACACACACACGTTTAAAAAACTTAATAACCTAATGACTTATCCCAGCAAACTGAAAAAGTGGGACTAAGATATCCCAAAAGTATTAATAGTAGAATATATAAAATAATAAAAATTAGAACAGGCATAAATAAAACAGAAACTAAAAGAAAAACTCAGGGACAGCCAGTGGCATGATGGTTAAGGCAGATGGATCCTACATGACTGACTTGGTATTTCAGTCCTGGAACTGGCATCACTGGGTGCATGTGTGCATGCCCCAAATCCCAAAAGGAAAATGAAGGGACTGAGGTATGGTCACCATCCAGGAGGGGTGATTTCTCACTTTCCACCCTATCCCATCTCTTTCCAGAAGGTGCACACACTCTATAGCAAAGACTGACAAAAAATTTAGCAAAAAGCTGGGGTTTTGAGAAAATAAACCCAACAAACTATTAAGTAGAAAAGCAAAATAAAAAACCCAGAAAATAAGGCTTGAAAAATGTGATATTATCATGGACAGCACAGAAATACACAGATAATTATAGGTGTTTTGAGTGTTTTGAGAGACTATACATCAACAAATTGAAAAAATCTAGAGGAAATGAACTAATCTCTGAACATATAAAATATACCTAGATCAGAACCAGCAGATAGCATATATTTATTTCACAAACATTACTATTACTAACTTTTGTGACAATATTGGATTTGTAGGTTGTGTGCCACCAAGCTCCAAATTTCAAAGGTCCAGCATTAAAACACCAAACTCAAGACATAGAAGATGACAAGTACACTGCAACTGTACTACTGCTATCTTTCTGCATTATCCAGTCTCAATCCACTGTGAACAGTGTGAGATACCAACACATTCCTGAGCCAGGAGGCACTATAACTTTTTTAAAACCATTACTATAGTTTAAGAAACTAGTCTGTCTTTTGGGAACAGTTTTGCAGCTACATAGGATTTTATCAGATTGAAGACGTGACAAAGTAGCATTGTACTTCTATTAAATGTCAGTCCACAGAGCTAATAATAATACCTCAGTGTAATGTCCTTGGCAGGTGAAATTTATCACAAGGAAAGTGTAATAGCCTTTTGTTAACTAATTTTCTCTTTTACCTTTAGTGGTTAACCATGATTATGTCTTCTTTAAAGCCTTACCTGAGAGAGGCAATGCCTTAAAATAAAAAAGCATTAATGACATCAAACTATACACAAAATAGCCTTAGTCTGTACTTTGCCCTCAATGTT
>NW_006203610.1:49812-50673 GCF_000334495.1 Tupaia belangeri chinensis | reverse complement strand
CAATAACAGCAGTATTCACAGCCCTTTTGTTGAAAAGAAGTATAAATGCTTTCCTACTGGGGCAATCCATTTATAAACCTGACTTAGTTGCAGGGTCATGTGTATTTATAAAATAAGGCTAATCATATTTAGGATAACAGAAGAAAAGCTGGGGAAAAGAAAAAGAAAAACAAGCAAACTTGAACACTGAAGCAACCTCAAATATCTCTTTATTCTGATGATATATTTTTATAAGGAAAATAAATATTCAGATGATCAGGAATGTATATAACCAAATGAAATGAAAAAAGACATTATGACAGCATACATTTAAGAAGCCAGAATTATAAAATTATATACCAGTGCTTAGATTGGTGTTAAGTAAAGTGCTGAAATACTGCAAAAGATAAGTGATAACATGGACTGTCACTCACTGTAAATCTGTGTGGATATGGTTCAAATAGAATTACTAATGAAAAAAGAATTTAATCAGTAATAAATCATCTCCCAACAAAGAAAAGTGCAGGTCCCAATGGTTTCACTTCTGAATTCTACAAAATTTTGAAAAAAGAGATGACCCCCATTATACTCACATGATTTCTAAAGATCCAAAAGGAAGAAATCCTCCCAAATTTATTTTATAAAATCTCTATCACCCTCATCCCCAAAGGAGAAAAGGATGTAACAAAAAAGGAAAACTACAGACCAGTATCTCTGATTAATATAGATGCAAAACTTCTCAACAGGATACTAGGAAATTATATGTAATGACATGTTAAAAATATTATACACCACACCACAGCCAGGTAGACTTTATTCCAGGAATACAAGGATGGTTCGTATACACAAAATTACAAATGTAATACACTATATTAATCAGAC
>NW_006203610.1:46798-49147 GCF_000334495.1 Tupaia belangeri chinensis | reverse complement strand
AAAAAAAGACATTGAAATAGGGAAGGAAGTGAAATTACCTCTATTTGCATATAACATAATTAAATACAGAGAAAATCTAAAAGAATCTACACATACAGGGAAAGGAAAAAAAAAAAAAACCTCCTGGAAGTGATAAATGAACACAATGAACTGGCAGGATACAAAAATCAACATGCAAATATATATAGCATTGCTATAAATGAAAAGGAGCAGACTGAGGTAGATTTGAAGAAAGTTATCCCACTTACAAGAGCTGCAAGAAGCATAAGATACCTAGGAATAAACCTAACCAAAGAAGTCAATGACCTCTACAAGAATAACTATGGAAAACTTTAAAAAGAAATTGAAGGGACCAGCAGTTAGAGTAATTGCTATGTTGCTGAACTATCATGTAGCCAACCACACTTCGAGTCCTGGACCCAGTGGCTTAAACACACGCCAGGCACATGTGCGTGTGTGCCGAAGATCGCAAGAGGAGAATGGAGGAGAAGGAATTGCAGCGTGGCCATCCCCAAGGGGGGTGATTTCTTGCTTTCTATCTCTCTGTCTCTCTGGTAAGTATACATGCCCTATGGCAAAGAAACCTCTCTCAAAAAAAAAAAAAGGAAGAAATTTAAAATGACACAAAGAGTGGAAAAAAAATAAAAGAATCACATGTCCCTGGATTAGAAGAATTGATATAATCAAATGTCAACCCTACCTAATTTAATCTGCAAATTTAGTGCAACCCTTATCAAATTACCAGAGATAATCTACACAGATTTTTTAAAAATCATAGAAGTTGTCTAGAATCATTAAAGACATGGTATTATCAAAGAAATTCTCTGCAAGAAGAGTGGAGTAAAAGGCATCTCCCTCCATGACCCCAAAATATACAATAAAGTTGTAATAATCAAAACACCATGGTTTTGGCACAGAAACAGAGAGGTGGTCGAATGGGACAGAATAGAGACCCCAGAAATAAACTTCATAACTCCAAAATGTATTACAAAGCTGTGATCATGAAAACAGCATGGTATTGGCACAAAAACAGACATTTGGACAATTGGAACCAGAATAAACCCCAGCAGTAAATCCCCAAACATAGAGCCAACTGTTTTCTAACAAAAGGCACCAGTCAATTTAATGGAGAAAAGAAAACCTCTTTAGGAAATGGGTCTGGAAAAACTGGGCATCCACCTGCAGAAAGATAAAACTGGACTCCTATCTCTCACCATAAATGAAAATCAACTCAAACTTGATCAAAGATCTAAACCCAAGACCTCAAACTATGAAACTACTGGTGAATGATGCAGGGAAAACCATGAAGACATTGGCATAGGCAAGGACTTACTCAGTAAGATCCCCAAAACACAGGGAATAAGCCCAAAAATAAACAAGTGGGAACATGTTATTTCAAAAGCTTCTGCACAGCAAAATAAAGAATTAGAGTGAATTGACAACCCTTGAAGTGGGAAAATAGATTTGCACAGTATGTCTCAAATAGGGGTCTAATAACTAGAATATACAAAGAAATCAAGCAGTGCACCTAAAAAAAAAGAAAAGAAAAAGAAAAGATCAGCCCAATTAAAAGATGGGCCAATAAGCTCAACAGATACCTCTCTAAAGAAAACAAACAAACAAACAAACAAACAAAAAAACATATGAAAAATGCTCAACATCCCTTACCACAAGGGAGATACAAATCAAAACTACAATGAGATACCACCTAACCCTGAACAAAGGCTTGGATGAGATGCTCATGTTTGCAATGTCCTGTGGGTGTTGTCGCCTATTACTGTTGGGAGAAATAGGCAATATCAACAGAATTCAACTGAGAGGAAACAATTGGAAACTTGAGCAAATGACCCAAAAAGCATATCTTGTGCATTTTGTCCCCTGGCTGATTTTAGTGGATTCTTGCATAAAAATGTATCCTAACAGTGATTATAAAAACTTCCTAGGTTCATAATTGCCTTTAGAAATTACAAGGCCTAAGGTGATTTGGAGGATCAGATCACCTTAACTTGCATATATACAGCTGGTGTCATAAAAGTCATGGTCTTAAAAAATAGCCTAATATCATATAGCAATAGACAATATAAAGACAACTACAAGAAGGCATATAGGAACCAAACTGTCATATATAAGAAAATGATAAAACAGATAAAGATCTGGCAAGATACAAACAAGAATATTGGAAATAAAAAATAAGTGAGGACCCATATAAGTTGCTTTTTTTCCAAACTTTTAAGGAAGACATTGGCTGGGGCCAGCAGGTAGTGATGTGGTAAAGGTGTTAGACCCCACAGAGCTGACCACAGTTTGAAGTGAGGCTCAGACTGGTGGCTTGCTTTCTCACTCCCCCCA
>NW_006203610.1:34546-38025 GCF_000334495.1 Tupaia belangeri chinensis | reverse complement strand
CGGCTTCATTATAATCTTCTTGGGCCACATTAATACATACAGCACATCACTGAAATTCTGCTATGCAGTGCATTATTATATTGCTCAGGAAATATAACTTTGGACAGTTTGTGGCATAATCAGCACATACACACTAGCTGAGAGAAATTTATGGAGTTCTTTAGGAACCTATAGTAAATTCCTGCCACACATTCCAGGTTTATATGTATCAAGCAGGTATTTCTAAGAGCTGTCTGGGACTATGCTATATTAGCAACTCTAGAAAAAGCTACTGAGTGGTTTGTGTTTTAGCAATCAGTAACAGTGATCACTGTAGAACACTGAGTGCTCATTTCCAGGTTAGTTATGAAACAGTCACCCATGTCATCTATGTGACCAATTAAGAATAGCTCGTGATTCATATCTCTTGAGAATTTAGCATGCTCTCCCCTTAGAGTCAATTCAAACGATGTAATAAATGTGTTTTTGCTATGGTATGAAAGACTAGAGACCAACATGTACTCATCTCACAGGGCTCTAAAGGCCTTATAACCTGCCTATTTCACCCTGTCAATTTTATCTTACCTTCTTATGCATTTCTCATGCTAAATTTTTATTTATTTTAACTCTTCCATTTTAATTAATAAACCCTCATAAAATTCCTAAGCACAAGGTAAAACACAAGGGGAAATCAGTAAACAACTTACCGAAAATGAATTCATTTTCTTAATCCCCGACAAATACAGAGGTTTCTAAAATAATAGCTGGAAGAGAAGGTGAATGAAGTAGGTCAGAGAAATGATGTTTCTTCTTCCAAGATTCCCCTGTGGGAGAACAGTCACTTACACATGAGAATGGGCTAAAAAGACCTTATTGAATGAGCAGTCACAAATTTATTCACTGATAGAAATGAAAGACTTAGTAAAATGTTAAAATAACTTAGTAAAAATGTTACTATGGGGACCAGCAGGTGATGAAATGGTTAGTTTGCTGAACTCTCGCGTTGTCGACCGAGGTTCAAGTCTCAAACCCCATGGCATAAACTCATGGTTGGAACCTGTTTGTGCATATCCAAAATCAAAAGAGGAGAATGGAGAAGACATTGTGGCATGGCAATTCACCCTAGGGGGTGATTTCACACTTTCTGTCTCTGTGACTCTCGTTCTGGTGAGCACATGTACTTTATAGTAAAAATTCTAAAAAAAAAAAAACAAAAAAACTCAAAACAAACAAACAAACAAACAAAAACACTGGGGACCAGCAGATGACATAACATTTACATTACTGGACTCCCATGTAATCAACCATGGTTCAAGTCCCTGATTCAGTGGCATAAAACTTACGCCAAGCACATATGTGTGCATGGTCACAAGTATGCTTTGGACCCTCCTGTCCACAAACCCTTCTGCCCCCATGGTGCAGGAGCCACTGGGAGCAAAACAGTACACAAGAGTGAGAAGTATTGCATGTCTCAGACTTTTTGCTGCTGCCTTTTGCTGGTGCATGTGTGCTTTGGGACTTTTCCTGCCACCACCCCCAGTACTGGAGCCCATCCACCATAAGCCAACCCCTGAAAAGGAATCAGCAGTAAGGAGAGAGAAAGTAAATGGGAGCACATCTTGCTGCTGACTTTGATGGCACAGGTGTGCTCTGAACTTCCCCCATCCCCCTGCACCCGTCCACAGTATGCCCCATACTACAGGAGGCAGCAGAAGTGAAAGTGAGCACAGAAGTGCACATTCCATAGTTCTTGCTGTTGACTTTTGGCTACAGAGGTGCTCTTTGGACCCCCATGCCCCTGCTCCCCTTTGCCTTTAGTTCCCATAGTGCAGAAACCAGTGTTAGAGAGAGAGAGAGCAGGACTGAGTATCTCAGACTTCTTGCTGTTGCCTGTGGCACAGGCTCATGTGCTTTGAACCCTCCCTCCAGCATCCCTCCTCCATAAGCCACCATCCTGTAGAAACCAGCAGTAGCAAGACAGTGAGCTCAGAAGGAATGCTCTTCCCAGTTTCTTACAGTTGCTTTTGCCTGAACAGGTGTTCTTTGGACTCCTACTCCCTGCTCCCCTCTGCCTTAAGCCCTCACAGTTCAGGAACAAGCTGGCGAGAGAGAGAGAGAGAGAGAGAAGTACAAAGCATCTCAGATTTCTTGCTATTGCCTTTTACAAATGTAGATATGCTTTGGAACCTCCTCCAGCACCCTGTTCCTCCACCATGAGCCCCATGTTGTGGGTGCCTGAGGCAACAAGAGAAAGAGCACGGTAGTACCATGCATATTAAACTTCTTGCTCCTGCCTTTTTCCCACACAGGTGTGCTTTGGACCCTGCCCCACCTTGAGCCCTTCCACCATAAACACTCAGTGCAGAAACCAATAGCCGAGAGAGATAGAGTGAATGCAAAAAGACTGCATATCTCACACTTCTTGCTGCCTTTTGCCTAGGCAGGTGTGGTTTGAAGCCTGTCCCTCTGCTCTTTACCACATTTAGCCCCCAGGATGCAGGACTCAGCAGCAGCTAGAGTGACTAAGAATGAGACTAGAAGGACCAGGCATCTCAGACTTCTTGCAGTTTTCTTTTGCCCACACACATGTGTGAACCCTCCCCACACATTGCTCCTTCACCATTAGGTGCCACAAAGCAAAAACCAGCAGCAGGAAGACAGAGACAGAGTGAGCACAGAACTGGGCATCTCAGACTTCTTCCTGCTTTGCCTGTGGAATTGTGCTTTAGATACCCTCCACACACACAGCCCTATGCCATCAGCTCCCATGGTGCAGGAGTCAGTGGCAGTGAGAGATGGAGAGAGTGTGACATAAGAATGGAGCATCTCAGACTCCTTCATGCTGACTTTTTCCTTCACAAGTGTACTCTGGACATTCCCTGCACCCTTCCACCTTAAGCCTCCACAGTCCAGGAGCCAGCAGCACTGAGAGACAGAGAGAAACAAAAGAACCCCATGTCTGAGACATCATACCACTGCCTTCTGCCAGAATCAGTGTGCTTTGAAATTTCTGCCCCCCACTCCCAGCATGCCTCTGCAATAAACTCCCAGGTTGCAGTGGCCAATGGTAGACAGAGGGCACACCTGTGCATTCCCAGAAAAACAGCACATCTCAGACTTCATACTGCTACCTTTTGCCCATGTAGGTGTGCTTTGGACTGTCCCCACACCTCACCCCTCTGCCATAAGCCCCATTGTGTAAAAGCCAATGGTAGTGAGACAGAATAGAGTGATCTCAGAGTCCTTGCTGTTGCCTTTTGTCCACACAGGTGTGCTTTGGACCCTCTCACCACTCATATGCCCATCTTCTACAAGACCCCATGCTGGTCTGAACCAGGGGCAACAGAGAGTGAACAAGAAGAGTGGAGCTTCTTCTTTCTGCCTTTTGCCTATGCCGGGGTGCTTTAGACTCTCCACATCCCATGCCCCTCTGTCCTAGGCTCCTAAAGTGCATGAGTCAGCATTGGCAAGAGAGAAAGACACAGAGAGAGTGAACACAA
>NW_006203610.1:29781-34274 GCF_000334495.1 Tupaia belangeri chinensis | reverse complement strand
CATCTCAGACTTCTTGCTGTTGCCTTTTGCCTGCACGGGTATGGTTTATAATCCCCGTCTTGACCACACTTCCTCAAGTGCCCACCTTGCAGAAGTCAGGAACAGCAAGTCAGATAGAGAGCATGAGTGCAGAAGGACCTCATGTCTCAGTGTTATTGATGCTGCCTTCTGCCTGCATAAGTGTGCCTTTGACCTTTGCCACTGCCCAGGCCCCTCTACCATAGCTGACACATTGTTAGAGTCAGGGGCAGGAAGAAAGAGTGAACTCTGAAAGACAGTGCATCTCAGAGTTCTTGCTTTAGCCTTCTGCCTGAGCAGGAGTGCTTTGGACACTCTTCCCAATGCACTTCTACAGTAAGCATTCATGCTGCAGGAGGTAGAAACTAGTAGCAGAGAGAGAGAGAGAGTGAGAGAGAGACAAAGTGAGCCTATTAACTACACATCTCAGACTTCTTGCTGCTGCCTTTGCCTGCACAGCTGTAGTTTTGACCCTTCCCCCACCTCACCCTGCACCTTAAGCCTCCATGGTTCAGGAGCCAGTGGCAATAAGAGACTGAGATTCAGCATAGATGGATCGCATCTCTCAGACTTCTTGCTTCTGCCTTTAGCTCAACCTGGTGTGCTTTCAACCCTCTGGCATATCCCCCTCTAGCTTAATGCCACATGGGTCAGGACTAAGTGGCAGCAACAGACAGAGACAGGGAGTGCAGAAGGACCAGGCCTCTCAGACTTCTTGCTACTGCTTTTTGCATGCCTTAGTTTGCTTTTGAGATTTTAGTTAGCTGACTTATACTTCCTTCTTTATTTGAATCAACCCCAAGTACAACTAATTATGAGAGATTGGGATAGAAACCAACATCTAAAGCTGGCTACATCTACCATTCTTAGATTGATAGAAAAGTCTATCTCCCAAAAACACACCTAAGAAATAGAGCTCATCTTCCCCACTAACACTACAGGATCAATATGAAGAAAAAATCTCTCTCCCTCAAGGAAACAGAAAAATTCCTCCTCAATAAAAGAGTACAGAAGAACTCACAGAAATGTAAGAAAAAGAATACAGAATGTTCAAAGTGACAAAACTGAATGAGATGAAAGAGAAAACAGACAACTAACTCCAGATGAGGAAATCATTCCAAGGCCTGAAAAAAGAATTCCATAAAGAGACAAGCACCATAAAAAAGAATTAAACAGAACTCCATGACATAAAGACTGTAACACAGAAAATAAAAAAAATACCTTCCTTGAAAGTATTAGTAGCAGATTAGACCATGCAGAAGACAGAATCTCAGATCTGGAAGACAAAGCCATTGACTTAAACAAAACCACAAAACAGAATGAAAAAATAAATGTTGGAGACAAAAACCAGCCCATGCCTGAGAATTAAGCCAGAAGGAAAGAATGCAGAAGGGAGTTGAAAGCAACCCCATTACTAGACAGAAAGCCAAAGGAACTCCATGGCCAACCAGATAGCTCCTGGCATGGGCTAAGTCTCAAGATTGTTTGGTGACATTCCACAGCCTAAATACTGTCTAACTACTAAGTTAAAGATAGCTATCAATCTTGTACCAGGAATAAAGCCTACAAAAAAACTCATGTATATTTTCTTTTGAGAGATTTTTGCTCTCCAGAAAGACAGAGAGAGACAGAGAGATAGAAAGCGAGAAATCGCCCCTGGGGGAATGGCCACGCCGCAATCCCTTCTCCTCCATTCTCATCTTGGGATCTTGGGCATCCATGCACACGTGCCCAACGTGAGTTTTAAGCCACCGGATTCAGGACGTGAACGGCAGTCAACTACGTGGGAGTCCAGTGACATCGCCATTACACTAACTGCTGGTCCCTCATGTATATTGTATAAGGTTCTCTATAGCTAAACTCACTACTTATTTGATTTAATTTAGAATAAATGGGTTCTGCTTTGGCACAGTTTTGCTTCTGCTCCAAGTGAACTTTAGTTTCCTTTTAACTTTTCCTCATCTCTTGCCTCAATTCTTCATAACAGTCTACCTTTGAGCCCTGAGTTTCTCACAAATAATCCCTCAAAATGATGTCAGACCAGAAATACTAGACACCATTAAACACCCAATTATCTGAATAATCGGTATTCCAGAAAGTTAAGAATATGACAATAGGATCGAAAAACTATCCCATGAAATACCTGAAGAAAGCTTTCCAAGCCTAGAGAAACATTCAGACATCAGTCCCAACAAATACAAGGAGCCCAAATGGCATAAACCTAGAGGATTTTCACAATGGTACATCACAGACAGAATGATCAAAATTGAAAACAATGTTCTTAAAATGGCAAGAGGGAAATTCATAGTTATTTACAAATTGTTATCCTCCTGGGCAAACATCAGACACGTATATATATAACCCTCTCACTGTCTCGGTTTCTCTCTGACGTGCATATGTGCACTGAGGGAAAAATTCCTACACACAAAAAAATTTTAATTAATAAACAAAACATAAGGATTTGTTACTCATACAAGAGTACTGCGTTACATTTTATTTACATTTTAAAAATTGGTTTAAAGTAAAAGTGTCACATAGTCTAATTTTCCTATTTTAAATAATGTAAAATAGGCTCTTACGGGTCAGTGGGAAGCACTGTAGTTAAGGCAGTAGATCCCACACATGGCTGAGTATGTGGGTCAAGTCCCAGATCCAGTGACATGAAAACCAGGCCAGACACATGAGTTAGTGAGTGAATGTGTGTGTACACCCAAAAAACCAGGAGAGAGGAGAAAAAAGGATTTCAGAATTGGCCATCCCCCAAGGTTGGGGGCATGGAGGGAATTCTTTCTGGTGAGTGTTTGTGTCCTACAGCAAAAATACCTTCAAAAAACAGAAGAAATAAAAGCTCTTATAAATTTTCTGTAGAATTTATCATCTTAATAAGACATTGCTGTCATTAAGTGGAAAAATCTTTGAAACCACCTAAGTCACAAAATTTGTTGAGGGATAGGAAAGGTATTGCAAGTCATGTTTGTGTTAACCTCAATGTCACACAAAAAACATTTAAAAGTAAAAAAATGGTTCATTTGACTGAAATCTGGTAAAGAAAACAGATAACACTAGCCAAAATGTCAGAATGCCTACCATCTACAAATAACCAGACTCTGAGAAAGACACATCTCAAATCTAATTTATTTCCATTTTTCTTATAAGGCAGAAATACTTTGGCAAACCCTTCCTGAACTACTAGGAAAACCCTTCAAGATAGAGGGTGCATCCACTTTTTCCTAGTTGCCAAATTTGGTGGCAGATCAAGTTTAAGTGAGTTCAGAAACAGGAAACAATGACAACAAACTGAAAAAATGAATCTATTTAGAGAGCACTGTAGACAGACAGTCAGGATGACAGGTTGTAACTTCACACCAGGCCACACTCTAAGCTTTCTCCAATAAATAACATTGTTAGGGCTTTGCCCATCTGAGTCAAACTCTCTATCCTTTCTAAAAGTTGGCCCAAACCTCTGAGCAGCATCCAGTACTTCAGAAGAAGGTAGGATTATCCAAATTTTGTCCACTCTAGTAAGAAAGATCAATAGTTGCTTTAAGTAAACTGAATTTTTTTTCCTTTCCCAGGTTCTTCTGCCACTACTCTGACATTCTAATACAGTATTCAGGCCACAGGGGTATTCTTTCAGGTGAGATTCCCATTTGTATAGTATAATTTTCTAACTACCCAATACTTACTTTATTCCAAATAAAATGCTACCATTCATCAGTACTTCAAACTGCCTAACACAAATTACTGTCACTGGATTCTGAATTTGAACTCATATAAGATTCTTTTTTTTCCCTTTAGGTTTTTGCCACAGGGAGACTGCACTTGCTAGAGAGTGGCAGAAAGGAGGGAGGGGGATGAGAAAACACCCAGCAAGGATGATGGCCACATCACAATTCTTTCTCTTCCATTCTCCTCCTGGAATTTTGGACACAAAGGCACATGCACCTAGTGTAATTTTCAAACTGCCAGATCTTGGACTGAAGGAAAGGCTGCTGCTTCCTTCAGCCAAGTGGGAGTTCAAAACTTTAACGACTACACCACTCAATGGCCCCTAAAAGTTTTTAAAGTTACCCAGGAGTGGGCCAGCCAGTGGCATTGAGGAAAGGCTCCTAGATCCACATGCAACTTTGTAGTTTGATTCCCAGATCCAGTGGCTTAAAAATTACATCCAGACTATGTTCACATGTGCCCAAAATCCCAAGAGGAAAATGGGGAAGATGGGATTTTGGCATGCCCACCAACACCCATGGGGGATGATTTCTAATTTCTCCCAACCTATGCTGCCCATCTCTGTATTTCTCAGGCAAGTACTTGTGCCCCATAGCAAAAATCTTAAAAGAAATATGTAACTTACCCAGGAGTGCTAGGCAGGCCAAAGAAATGCAGGAGGCGACCAGAGGTTTCATTCACTTTAAGACACCAAGACACCCCACAAACAGAGTTGCCATAGGAACACTCTGTCTACAAAGACTCCA
>NW_006203610.1:28555-29122 GCF_000334495.1 Tupaia belangeri chinensis | reverse complement strand
TTTTGAAATATGAAAAAAGAGTTTAGTGTTCAAGGTCCTTCCCTCTGCTGCTCTCCAGACCAAGAGACACTGTACTTTTCATTTGGAATGTAGCAATGATACGGATAATACTACTTTCAGCTGTCATTATCTTAAGCAGGCTGCAAGCAGCTTTTCGTCCAAGAAAGAAGCAAGAGCAAATGATTGATTTCTGCTGAGAGTTGTGAATGTATTTTTTATTAAAGGCTTCACTGTACGGACTCCAGTTGTCCCCTACCCTCCATTCCATGAACTCCTCACCCTATCTACCTAACCAGAGAGCGCTTACTCCTCTCTCATCAGGATCCTGTAGCAGAGCTGGAAACTGAACTCCTGGTCCTCTGACTCCCTGGCTCCTCAACCTGAAGCAGGAGAACCTCCATTGTGAACTCTATATTGGAAACTTGCTTAGAACTTTTTGTGTAAACAAGTGTGATTAACATTCCAGCTGTCTTTACTAAATAACCTGAACCCCCCTACCTTGAGAACTTCCTTAGTGATAAGCTCCTTGCCCCAAGCCATGAAGACCATTAAGATCCCATTGTGTTT
>NW_006203610.1:23867-27938 GCF_000334495.1 Tupaia belangeri chinensis | reverse complement strand
GGACACCGATGCCGGCAGAGCAACCTAAGCACAGCGGCAGGTTCTCCCCAGTGACCACGTGGAAGGCACTGAGTGACAAAGGCCGAGAGAGAATCTGAAAAAGCGCCCTCCTTGGCCTGTGCTGATGATGTCATCGGAGCAGAGACTACATTTCCCACAAGGCTCTGCGATTCTGGATTAGGCCACAATGTGAAGGTTACTGCAGTTTCACAGAGGAGAGTCCTGAACCTGAGGGGAGAGGAGCAGTCTGTCCAGGTGAGTGAGAGACAGGATCCTGACTCTTTATTAAATCCTGGTTTGACATTTCAGGGATAATGAGGAAATTCATACCGGGTCACTTAGTCGATGACATTAATAAGTAATTTAACACTTTTGTTGTTCTGATATAGTTATTCCTGTTAAACGACCAACGACTCTTTTTAGTAATGAAATCTAAACAATGAAAAATAATGTGTTTTAGGTTATTAAGAAACAAATAATTACTATGGTAATTCTCTTGCAGTCATTAAAATATGTTTATCCTCACCCACTAAGCTGATTTTTGAGTGTTTAATGGTTATTACAGCTGGAAAACTGTTCTAGTGTATTTTTAAGATAAGAGAGCAGAATAATAGCATAGGTGGATTTCATATTCCAAGTCTATTTACACTTCAAGTGTCCAATAATTACTTGACCAAAAGCTCCCATGTTTTATCTAACAAATCTTTCATTATTTGGGGTGTGTCTGTGTGTGGGAGATGTGGGAGATGTACCTGACTTACCTACTCTTCCTTGATTTTGTCCACAAACCAGGCTAGGAGGAATTTCATACACATTTTGCTATCACTGAGTTTCTTTTCAAACAGAGAACTGACCATCTTTTTAAAACTTATTTTATTTAACTATATATTATTATTATTATTATTATTATTATTATTATTATTATTATTAATTTAACCAGAGAAAGAGAAAGTGAGAGAGAGGGAAAGTGAAAAAGCAAACCACCAAGTCTGGGACTTCAGCTACACTCAGCCATGTGGGATTCCAGTGCCTTTAACCACCAGGCCACCTGCTAGATCCAAAATACCCATCCTGATTCATCAGGATTAATGTTAGACTGGAGTGGTGAAATGAGGGAATAGTATGAAAAGTGGGTAAAGATTGGGAGTGGTGACTGGAGGGGGGGGCAAGAGACACGATTTTGTTCAAGACATATCCCTGATTTTTGTTTTTCCTGTTGTATGCCCTGTCATGTACAAATTTCAGTATCTCCTCTGATGCTGTAAGTGTCTTTCAGTGACTCTGTTCTATAGACACAAAGAACTTAGTCTTGATCACCACAGTACTCTCTCACCTTATAGTTTTGAATCCCTGGCCTCCCTTCCTCCCACCCTTGGATACCAGGTCTCTCTTAAACACATATTGTTATGTTATTGGGGGGATTATTTAAATACAGGATGATTGGCAGGGGGGGACTGGGGGAGTCACTCCCTGATATTCCCACCTCTAAAACATAGGTGGTGTTGTATACTCTCTTTGTGGACTTTAGTTTTCTATGTTTTAACATGGAGACAATAAGGGTCAACAGGTGATTTGGTGGTTAAAGTGCTAGATTTCCACAGGAATGAAACATGTCTAGTCCTGGACCCGGCAGTTTGCTTTCTCACTTTTTCTTTCTCCTCATTTCTCTCTGATCAAATTTAAAAGCAGTAATAAATAAAACAAAGTAAATAATGTCTACCAAAAAAAGAAGAAAATGGAGACCATCATACACATTTGCATGTGTAGATTTCACCTTGGGCTCACCTCTAGTAATACACCAAGAAGCAATCTTTATCTTCTTTCTAAGATGGTAAATTTTTCAGAAACATGGAAAGGAGACTCAGTGTTGTGAGTTATTTCCAACATTGGTGATGTATTGCAGTTTTCAGTGTTCAATTTGTTATAATTATTCCTAAGGGAATAATTGACTTTATGCACCAACTCTGTGAAGTTAAGGCAGCCAGATCCCACATAGCAGACTGCATAGTTCAATTAGTGTATTTGGCTTGAGAAACATGTGGGATGTGTATGAAGTCATAGCTAAAATCTCAAAAGAAGAGAGAGGTGGAGGGTAAATGGTTACAGCATGACTATGGCCCATTTGGGGTGCTTTCTCATTTTCCCTTTTCTTTTCCTCTTCAGTTAAAGAATATCTATTTTGGAAAAGTTCAAAAAAATTTAAAAATTTATTTTAGTATATTTATCTTATATTGTGTTACTTTTCTGAACTTGTTTATTCATACTAATAGTCTGTAGCCAATTCCTAGTGACTTCCTAAAAATTGTGTCATGTCATCCACAAATAAAGGTAACTTGATGTATTCCTTCCTAATATAAATGCCTTTTATTTATTTCTGTAGTGACTCCTCACAATAGTTATCCTCTGAACTTCCTACTGAACAAACACTTGTTTTAGAGCCCCTGCAAGGAGGAAAGTGTACCCTTCTGTGGAGGTAGGAGCCATAGGCTTCTTCTCACACTCCCTAATGTGTACGCACATGTCCTAATCATACTACTTTGTCTAACTGTGTGTATATGCTCCAGCCACTGTCTCAGTGTGCAGGGCTGCTCACGGCACCTGAGAGATGCACATATACAAGCACTGTTGTTTTTCAGGATAGTCTATTTGACAGTGGATCTGCTTTTGGTGTGGCACCACACTGTAGCTGACTGGGGCCCAAATGGTGAGGTGACCCTATGCATGTTCCTTCTTCAGATTAGTGCAGTTTTGTAGGCATCAGAAATATCTTATGTTGGGATGATCAGGAACATCAGGGCTCTTCTGTAGCTAGGACTGTGGTCCCTGGTGACAATGGGAACACTAGGGACCTCTCACTTACTCTGTCCATGCACTGGGGTGTTTCTAGCATCTCAAACTAAGCCAGAGTGCAGACACTAGAATAAATATCAGCTTTCCAATGTATAAACATCAACACACACAAGCATGAAGAATAATCAGGAGAATGTGATGTTACCAGTGGACAAAGTAAAGTGCGGGGACTGACACTAAAGGAAAGATGCACAATCTGCTTGACAGTTTTCACAGCCATGGTTTTGAGGAACCACAACACACTTAAAAAAAAATACACAGAAACATTTCAACACACTTTTGATGTTGTATGTGGCAAGGTTTTAAAAGAGCTTTTGTGGTGGGAAATATTGTGTGTCTTTGAAATATACAATCTTCTGTAGTTGCTGTTCTAGTATTAACATTTTGAGTTTTACTTGCAGTCATATATTTATTTAATTGTTTTTTGAGCACGTAATTATTCAGCAACTCACTGCATCATCATTTGTTCCAGTACCTGGATACCTATTGGTGAATACAGTAATTTAGACATGGCTGTAGTCCAATAAAAAAAAAGAGACAGTCACCTTAACTATACAGAATACATCTAAGCTCTAACAATATTAAAGTCTATAAAGAAAATTGTAGCTTTCTATAAAAGAGAAAAACAGTTGGTCACAACACCAACCATGCTCTGGGGAGTCTGAAAGATTTATATGGGAAGAGTGACAGTAAAGCAGATTATGAAGGAGAAACAGTATTTGAGGATGATGGAAAATCTTATCCAAAGACCACAGTAGAAAATTTTATGTACAAATATAGAAGGGAAGTAAAGCCCATCAACATGAATAATAGTAGAAGAGGGAAAGTAATGTAAAAGAGGGTTGAAAAGGTAGACATGATCTTATTGAATATCTTGGGTTTTACCTCAGAGAAGTGAGGAAGCCTTGAAATGATTTTAGTAGAAAAAAAGTATAATCTAATTCACTTTTTTGATTAGACTAACTATTGTGAGGACAATTTATGGGGACAGGCAAAAATACAATTAGGAAAACCAGGAAGGAGGTTGTTGGAGATGTTCAGGGAATAGAAACTGGTGACTTGGACCATGGAGAGATGTGAATTTATGATGAAGAAAATTCATCATAAATTGGATGTGGGATTAGATACGGGAATGAGACTCTGGAATGACCCATTCAAAGATGACTCAAGCATAATCCAGCAGCTTCTGGATTGAGTAGCTGGATGTGGTGATGCCATTTT
>NW_006203610.1:21081-22616 GCF_000334495.1 Tupaia belangeri chinensis | reverse complement strand
TAAAGAAAGGATTAAGTTTACCTTAAATGTATTTTGAAGGGCCTTCCAAAGGTCAAGATTATTTTTGCCTAGAAAGAACTTCAGCCCACCCTCTATTGTGACCATGGAGATAAAGCATCGTAATTCATAGTAAGTGATTAGAGCAAAGGGGAGCGGTCGGGAGGACTTTCTGGAAGATTTTATCGTATACTCAGGATGTATAAGAGAGCTATGTAATTCTTTTATAGTAGTATACTGGGGAGTCAGAGGGGGGTCGCTTCCCAGAAAGGCTGCCACAGTTTCTGGAGCATAATCCTAGGTCGGGGTGGCACACAGTAGCGGCCTTGCCAATGTACTGAACCGACTGGAAGGTGGGGGGGGGCTCAGACAAATCCTGGGGTCCCGCCGGGTCAGACTCCTCCAGAAATGCAAATGAGATAGAACAGCATGAACCAATCATTGATGTGGGTGGATCTCTCTCATTGCCTAGAAACCCAACCACTTCCGGGGAGAACAGTTGGTCACATGATTTCTGAGAGACAGTTTGCTCAGTGAGGAAGTGAAGCCTAATGGTTTTCAAGATGGTGGATAGCTCAAGATGGTGGATAGCTCAAGATGGATTCCATATGCAGTGCCAGCCACATGTCCCCCTTTTTTATTTTTTCAAAGAGAGGAGAAAAACCTGGGGGAATCGTGCCTGTCTTAATTGGAGTCATTTTTAGAGCCACATGTCCATCCTTACCCGTCATTGGAGAATCCCATTGCAATGATGGGTTTCCTGTCTTAGGTGGAAGGACAGTACAGCTGTTAGGCTCAGACTCTCTTACCCATCTTTGGCTAACTGATTCAGCGCCTCAGGCAGGAGCACAGTTTAGGCTCTGCGATACTCCATCTCCAGGTTGTGGTAGTGGACTTGGATAGGCTGCATTTTTATGGAGTCATTAATTTGGCATTTAAGGAAAGCCATGAGCTTATTAAAGAGAACAGGCCTCAAAGAGCAAACAATCAATAAACCGAGAATCGGACCACGTATGGGGAGGAAAAAGGGGAGGAGTCCATTCCATGCAGACCATAAGGGACTATTACGAATGATGCCAGACTTGTTGGTGAAAGCAGCAGCGTTCCTGTAAAGCAAGACAGAGACCACCCCCTGTTCTGCCAGGAGGAGCGGCACCAGGATCAAAACCAGCAGCGGTAGTGTCAAAGAAATAAAACAAGATCAGGTATTTAAGAAGGATCTTCATTTTGTTGATCTGTAGAGAGAGAGATATCTCAGGGCTTTCATTGTCCCTGGATAGCTTGTTAGAATCAATCTGTTTGATTAATCTTTCTGGTAGCCAACGAGCAGTATCCATTTTTTGAGAATAGATGCAGACAGACCCTCTGCCCCAAATGAGGACAGTGTCTGGACCATTCCATGTATTGTCCAGAGGATCTTTCCACAAAACTGAGGCAAATTTTGTTTAGGTAGTTGAATGCCAGAAGTGCTTAGTGGCTGAGTCTCCATCTTTATCAAGAGACAGGAAATTTAGGACAAAAAGAGCATGTGCCAGAAG
>NW_006203610.1:19597-20272 GCF_000334495.1 Tupaia belangeri chinensis | reverse complement strand
TTAAAATCAAAGGCACGTAGGTGGCGCCATGCTTGTCCTTGTGGATCTGTGATTTCTGTTACCGGGAAGGCTTCCTCCCCCTCAAAATCTATCAATGATTGTAGTTTTTGAACTGGTTTAAGTTTTGCACCATGAGTAAAAGTGCGCTGGTGGTGATTCCACAAGGAATCTGCACTTTTATATTTACCCACTTTTAGTTTTTCTAATTGTGATATTCTTGATGTTCTTTTTCTAACTGAATTTGTTCTTTAAGTTGTTCTTAGTCTGAACTTTTGCCTTAGGTTCAATAACGGGCATTGCCAAAGATGGTGGGGCAGCCTTTTCATGGAAAGAATTATTACACACCAAAGATGGCGCAGATGCGACTGAATCATAAGATGGCGGTCATTTTTTGAAAGGTGGACATTTTAAATTATGGTATTTGCCTGTCTTCGTTTCTGAAGTTTTTTGTTCAGATGGCCATTTTGGGTTACTGCAAGTGACAGTCTTTGTTTCTAAAGTTTTCTTTTGTTCAGACGACCATTTTGGGTTACTGCACGTGGCAGTCTTTGTTTCTAAAGTTTTTTGTTCAGACGGCCATTTTGGGTTACTGCATTTATCAGCCTCGGCCTCTAGGATTTCCTCCTCTGAACTAGTTGATGACTCATTTTTCTTTGGCTCTTGTAGAGCCTTAAG
>NW_006203610.1:18374-19522 GCF_000334495.1 Tupaia belangeri chinensis | reverse complement strand
GGGAAATAAGATCCTCTCCCTGTTCTTTTTCAATTTTAGAATCCTTGGTTAGATCTGAGGTGGCTATAGCCTCCTCCTGGGGTTGATCATTTTGCATGATCTGCTCTCCCTTAACGAGCATAACGACAAGAGCTTCTATTAAGCTCTGAAAGGATATTTTATGCTGACTAAGCTTTTGTCCCATTATTACATGTACTTAAAATAAAACATAAGTAAATACTTACCAGGACGTCTTCTCTTCGTCCTTCTATATTTTTCACTGGCCTTTCTCAGAATGAATCTTTGCCGTTCCCTTCTGGATGATTCTCTGCCGTCCCCTTCTGTTTTTCGCTGCGGCCTTTCCCGGGACGAATCTCTGCCGTTCCCCTCTGGACGATTCTCTGCCATCCCCTTCTGTTTTCTGACACGGCTTTTCTGGGTTGCTCTGCACTGGAGCCTTCCTCGGGAGCTCTTCACTGGATCCCCCCGTACCCAAGTCCGTGTTCAGGTGCCACATGCCCCGACCCGTGGGACAGTTGAGCAGGTTCTTTGGGGGAGGGAGTGAGAGATGGGATAAACACACGCACACACACTATGAGGTGCTGATCAAGTTGTCTTCTTCCATCTACTTCCATTTATTGAGGAAAAATGGCGAGTTATATACAGCTGGTGGGAACCAATTGGTTGCCTGAAATGCAAATGAGATAGAACAGCATGAACCAATCAGGAAGTGAAGCCTAATGATTTCCAAGATGGTGGATAGCTCAAGATGGTTTCCTTGTGCAGTGCCCGCCACAAGTCTTTGTACTGACCACAGAACACTTAACAACAGATTATTTCATTATTATTATTTACTTAGGACTCATTGGACATGTTAAAAGTGAGAAGAAAACAAACATCTGGTTCTAGTTTGGAAATTTATCCCTCAGTAGTTTTCCACATTTATAGTTTCTTTCATTCACTGTGTTTTCCTTTTGGAATGTTTACATGTTAACATTCTTTTTCAGTTTATGCTGTAGGGCAAATGCACTCACAAAAGAGAGCAAGATAGTGAGAGGGAAAGTGAGAAATCACTTCCCAGGGGAGAAGGCTATGTCACAATTCCTTCTCCTTTATTCTCCTCCTGAGACTTTATATACGTACACACACACACACACACACACACACAC
>NW_006203610.1:8712-18246 GCF_000334495.1 Tupaia belangeri chinensis | reverse complement strand
AATAGCATCCATTTTTAAAGTTACTTTTGTGCTTTTCCTTCCTCACTCTCTTCTGTTTTGCTGGTAATTTTCTTAGTACTACTTTTCAATCAGCCTATTCTCTGATTACTTTGTTCATCCCTGCTCCTAGTATTTTTTTCCTCTGCATATAATGTAAAAATCTTAATTCAGTTAGTGTGTCTTATTTTCATGATTTTTTTTTTATTTTTACCTATCATATTAATTTCTTCTTAATTTACATTGGTTTTTTTGGTATATGCTCAATAGAGAGAGACGGAGACAGAGAAAGAGAGGAAAAATGAGAAATCAATTCTTGGGGGTGATGGCTACACTGCAGTCTTTTCTCTGCCATTCTCCTCTTGAGATTTTGGGCATCTACACACATGCACCCAGCATGATTTTCAAGGCACTGGGTCTGGGACTCCAACCTGAGTTGGCTATGTAGGTTCCAGTGCTTTCACTTTTAAGCCACTTGCTGGATGGCCTTGTTTTGTCTTGTTTATTTCAACGTATTTCATTCCATTTGTACAATATTATTTTCTTTATTTCTTTTTTATTTATAGGAAAACTAGCAAAATTATTTTATTTTCATTGCCAGCAATTTGATATAAAAATGTCCATGGTCTTCAATTGAACTGTATGTCTCTTTTCTTTAGAATGTCCTTTTTTCATTAACATAATTCCTAAACCACTCTATGTGCTCGGGCTTCTGTTAAACACTTAGATACGGCTTTTTGGAAAGGTCACAAGCCACCAGCTCCATGAAGTGACAAATTGGTCCTTGTTTTGGAAAATCCTCTAGGTATTTATAAAGAAATACATGTTCATGAAATTCTGAACAATCTTCATGAAATCCTGCTTCACTGGTAATTGGGAACTCCCACAGCTTCCTTTCTTTTGCCTACAGGTTCATCTTTTCAAACCCATTTGGAATAAGCTGTTCATTGACTCTGGCAACCTGCTTAGAAAATTCCACATTCCAAAGTGAAGGCGATGTCTATAGTTCAGGTGCTTCTTCAGTAACTGCCTTAGTGTCAAAAATATTAAGTCTCTTCCCCTTGAATATATTTCTACTAAGATGTTTTCTAAGATCAACCATCCTCTCCTGGCCAAGGTCACTGTCCAATCCTCCATCAAACTGAATCTGATGCTCTGGTCTTGTACTAACTCTAGCTGTAACAGATCTGGAAACTTTCATATCTGATATTATGTTCCTGACACTAATTTTAGATCTCTTTCCATCTACCTGTGCCCTCACGTCTTTCTCATGCTGCTGGAGCTGCCTGAGCAGTTCTGATTTCGTCCTCTGCTTGTTGAAAGGGAGGGATTCTGAAACAGCAGATGGAGCCACCACCAACTCAGGACTGAGTTGCTCCTTTCTCTTCTTTCTTGTATCTTCTGTAGTTTTCTTAAGCCTGCCAATTGTAACCTCCAAATTTGCAAGTAGTCGTCTATTAGGTGGCTTTGTTGTTTGTACATTTACAGTACTTAATTCAAATTTCATGCTCTTAATAATATCTAACAAATATTTTTTTGTATTTTCTTTGACATTGTCTTGGCTCTCTGATTTTGGAACTCTCATTGGTTGGAACAGACTGCTCATCTTTCTTGCTATAGCTAACACTGTTGGTACCAAAAATACCTCTGGATATTATATTTTTGTCCTTACTGTTCTTCAAGGAGCAGCCAGTAGCATGACCATAGCCACCATTGCCTCCAGGCTTCCAGAAGACAAAGGGTGGTGGGAAAGCGGGCAAAAGAGGTAGGAATGCTGAGACTCTAGCTAACATTGCCAAGAAACACCCTGAATTAAAAACATCCTTTTTTTCTTTAAGGAATTTAAATATACTTGGTGAAAGTTCATATTGAGATCACCCTGCTAGTGCTATCTTTTTCTAAGTAAACTTATCTACCAAGCGGTGATTATTGGACTTTTCTTTGTACTTAGTGGTGATTATTGGGCTTTCCTTTGTACTTTTAATTTTCTTCATGAAATTTTAATTTACCAAATTAAATTTAAGGATTTTTCTCCCTCTTTAGTTTTTTGTCTTCCTCTATCAGCCTCGGAAATTCCATCACAAGACTTGGCATCATATTTAAAACTGTAAATCATATCCGGAGTTACTCAAGACCTGGATTCCTCATTTCAAGGTCCAAGGTATTACTTTGCAAATCAGTTGCATTTCTCTGCATTTTTCTCCAGCCCCATATTGATGTCAGGAACCCTGACTCCTCTTCTACACTTATCTATATCCTTGTAAATTAGTCTATATAATCTCAAAGCCAACAATTAGATTTCTATTTGGGAAACGGAGACAACCAGAGTTTCAGATACCAAATAAGGAAATGAGAAGAGAAAAATTTAGTACTTACTGAGTTTTCTTGGGTTTATCTTGAACTGTATGAGGACCTATTTTTCTTTTGGTTTAGAGAGATTTTTTGCTGTAGGAAATGTGCACTTGCAGAGAGACAAAAGAGACAGAGAGTCAGTAAGCAAGAACCCCCCCTCCTGGTAATAGCCATGCTGCAATCCTTTCTCTTCCATTCTCCTCTTGAGATTATGAGCACACATGCACATGTGACTGGTGTGAGTTTTAAGCCACCAAGTCTGAGACTTGAACCATGGTTGACTACATGGGAGTCCAGTAATGTAACCATTACACCATTTGCTAGTCCCAAGATCCATTTTTATTAAGAGATTAGTGGAAAAGTACCAGATATGCCTGACCCCAACATCTTTTGAAAGCCCTTTCTCCCACTTTAGGTCTTTTTTTTTTCTTTTTTTGGAGAGGTTTTTGCTATAGGGTGTGTGTGCTAGCCAAAAAGACAAAGAGAGACAGAGAGAGAAAGCAAGAAATCACCCCCCAGGGAGGATGGCCACGCCATAATCCCTTCTCCTTTCTCCTCTCAGGATCTTGGGCAAGCACGCACACACGCCCGGTGTGTGTTTAAGCCACTGGGTCTGGGACTCGAAATGTTGTCGACTACGTGGGGGTCCAGCGACATAGCCATTACACCAACTGCTGGTCCCCTACATTAGGTCTTTTAATCCCCATAATCTCCAGTAAATTGTCAATTCCTTATAACAATATCTCTGATCTCTCAAATATCTCAATGTCTTCATCAGCTGTATGTGGCAAGTGACATCTGCCCATAGCAAACCGTGTTTTTCTAAAAGCCACTCCTAGTTGGAAGGAGTCTGTCACTTGTAGCTTTTCTTAGGGTTGCTGTAAGGAAGTATCACCAATTACATGACTTTAAAAACAGAAACCTTTTATTCCACAGTTCTGGAGGGTACAAGTGTGAAGTCAAGGCTTCAGCAGGGCCAGGCATCCTCTGCGACTGCATAGACTCTGTCCTTGTCTCTTGTCAACTTCTGGTTTTGGTATTGAATCTTTAGCAGTTTTTGGTTTGCAGCTATCTTACTCCAATTTCTGGTTGGTCACAGAGCATTTTCCATTTTTATAAAGACACTTATCATATTGGGCTCCATACCACCTCAGTGACCTCATGTTAATTAGGTCTGGAATGACTGTATTTCTATAGTACCAGTTACCAGTAGTAGGTTTTTAACATATCTTCAGGAGTCAGGGAGGGACATGACTGCAGACTCACCCTACGTCAGAATCAGAAAGGCATGAGGGAGGCCATAAGGAAAGGATATGTGACAGTCACAAGACATAGAACTGCCTTGGTCATACTTTGTGTGTGTGGTGGGTACCCCTTGCAATGACTGAGTCTGACACCATAAGAACCCTGAAGTTTGGAAAAATTGTATTGTTTTATTCAAACTAAGTGCTTCCATCACAACACATATTCAGTATAAAGATTATAGAAATGCTATACATTCATTTTTTTAATACAAAATCTTTTAAACCCATTGCATATTTTATACTTAAAGTACCTCTCTATTCAGATTAGACATATTTTAGATGATCAAGTTAGGAAAAAGTTTTTCTTAAAATTGATTGGCTAGGGGCCAGCAGATGGCATAGTGGTAAAGGTGCTGGACTCCCACATAATTGACCCTGGTTCAAGTCCCAGACCTAGTGGTTTGAGAAGCATACCAGAACATGTGGTGTGTGCCCAAGATCCCAAAAGTAGAATGGAGGAGGGATTGCAGTATGGCCATCTTTCCTGTGGGATGATTTATCATGTTCCTTTTCACTGTCTCTGTCTCTCCAGTGGGTGCATGTGCCCTATGACAAAAACCTTGGAGGAAAAAATTATGGGATATATTTTTAGAGCAATTTTTAATTAACAGAAAAATTATCAGTGATTTGTTACTCAGCCCTATCCTACAGACCTCTGCCTTCCCTTGGCACCCTCTACAGCCTAGTGCAGTGCCAGTGACAGTTCTCTGTAGGAAGGGACATACCACCAGTGGATGGTGTAGCAGGACAAGCTTGACCATGGCACTTCTGGAGAGCCATGAGTTGAGTACCTGATGAAGGGACATTCAGTGACCATTGCTGCTTCCATGGCTCTGGAAGAGGGCATGGGCTACTTGGGCTTCATCTTCAGTCCCATCTGGAGATCTTTTCTCCCTAGGCAGTGCCATGGCACCACATTTCCCCAGCCACCCATGCCACCCCACTCGATGAAGCAGCAATGACTTCTACCTGCACAATGGCCAGCATTTTTGTGGTTCAGGCACCACTGCTACAGCTTCCCTGCATGTTCACATTAAGATCTCTCAACAAACATCAAGGTAACATTCACTCCCTATGCAGCCATAACAGGGAGAAGCAAGAGATGCCTGAGCCCCTGAGAAGTTAGTGCAGCTGCTTTCTGACTATGAGCATTCCAGATACCACAGCCACCACAGATATATCGGACACCACAGCCCACCCCACAGCTCATGCCACCACAGCCCTCCCTGACATGAGCTATCGGGACTGCAAACTTCTGTCCATTCATTTCCCAGGAACCAGGTCTTCATGGTGCAAAAATGGACTGTGATATCACCTGACTTCAATTTAATGTCACAATGTGTAACCACTAAATGAAAAGAAAACTTCAGGTGGAGACAGCCCAAAGGAAAATTAGAAGCCACCTCATTTTTTGTGCAGAATTGTAGGAGCAATCACATTGGCTGCTAAAAACAATCCATACTACAAGACAGTGGACAAAGCTGACTGAGATCAGTCTGCCACTGTCTCTCTGAATTATCATTTTATCCCAGCATCGCTTTACTGTCGGACCCACCAACGGCAAACAGTTCCTGAGTTTGGAGGTGAGTATTAAAGAAAGACAAGAAGACAGGATAGAAAAGGGAGGACTGCCAGGCAATACTGGTCAGCCCCAAATGTACTTTATTGCTAGTATTTATACACACTCCAGAGACTTCTGTGATGTAAGATTTTAAGTCCTTACTGAATTTATCAGTTTGTTATAACAATACTTTGGAACATTCAGTTCAAAACAATCCCAAGATATTCTGCTCATAACAATCCAGCCACCCAAGGCCATGTCCAGATAAAGACCCTGGTCTTATTCTGGTGGTCACATCCTGCACATTCCTCATGTCTCCTATTTGGGTCCCCACACTTTACCAGGGAGAACTAGACAAAGGTTCATCAGGAGGATTGATCCTCTGTGTGAAAGCAAATTAAAGAGCAGGGTTTTAGGAAAAGATAGGCTGGGGCTGCCTTGTGTTAGTGACACTGTGGGACTGCTCTCTTCTGGGAGTGCCAGGCCTCTCCCAACCATGTAGAATGCTATCTGCTTGCTCTCGTGGAGCCTGGACTTCAGAGAGCCTGTTCAGGTAAGGCCACTGTCATGAGCCTGAGCCTGTCACCTCACAGCCCAGACATGCCTTCACCCAGGAAGACAGGTTGCCCAGAGCAATCATGCTCTCCTTGTCTACACACTCCATATTTTTAAAAAAAGAATTATTTATTTAATTTTATTTATCATCATCATCATCATTATTATTTTAACTCACCAGGGAACAACAGGGAGAGCATGGGAAAGTGAGAAAGCAAACCTACACGTTCATGACTGAAACTGTGGGAGAGTCCCACGCCTCTACCACCATACCACCTGTTGACCTCTACACATCCCATCTTAATCACCACCCCACAGCAGCTACCATGGGCATTATGCCTGTCACCTGCACTGTTGTGCAACAAGCCAGGTCTCTGGGACTTCCCAAGACCACCTTGTGCACATGGTAAGCACAGTACAACAGGTGAACACCAGCTACTGATAAGAACTATGCCACAGAACAGAACTTGTATGTCCTCATTCCCACTGTGACCCATAGCCTGGTAAACAATACAGCAATGGGTCTTTCATACTTGGGCAACTCAGGTGTCAAAGGCGGTGTCCTTGCCCACAAAGCACCAGGACCCACCTAGTCAAAGCAACTGGAACCTAAGCAGATCAAGATAAAAGACTAGGAGACTGTCATTCTCTCACTGAGCGTGAACCCAGCCCCAGTCACAAGGAGGGGAAGGGATCCCAAACTAGCTCCAGGAGAGCTTTGTTCACATCAGACTCAGAATTTTTGGTGTTGAATAAAAATGTCACTGCTCACCTCACTGGTGTTTAAGCACATCTTCTCTTTTCAGGAAAAAGTGACTGAAAGTGACTCTTTAAGTCACTTTTAAACAAAAACCACAGCCAACAAACCTGGTTCCCAAGAATACGGTTCACAGGGTTTATAGCTTTCTTAGCAACAAATGAAAAGTGAAAGTATACAAATAAAAGTAGATAGTACAATATTGCCTTCACTGCTATCAGATGGATGCCCCTGTATAAAGTCCTCCAAGGAACTGCTTTGAACTGTTTTCCAGCATGGCACAGCAGGAGGTCCCAGTTTGCTACTTTCAGGCTGAGTTTTGAATTAAAATATAAACTCAAGGTACTGCTTCAGGGACTAATGTTTCCAGGTGTGGATAGTGTGGTTCACACCTGATGCAAACAGATCTCCCAGAACTAGGTTCCTGGAGGGACCCACAGGGGACATACCACTGCCCCAAAACGACCTAATTTTTAATTAGCTTTGAAATTTAAAGAAAGCTTTAGATATAGAATCAAGAAAAGCTAGTTTTCTGGAGAACATAAGCTAATTCATACACAGAAATCTATGAGCATGGTTTATCACACTGACAGATAGAACATCAGTACTATCCTCTATATTTTTGTTTAATTTGTGGTTGTACTGACACTTTTGATTTCTATCTTCCATATTCATGTTTTTAACATTTCAGAAGATCTAGTAAAGTATTATTAACTAGCACATGATCAATGTAGCATGGAAAGAACACAGAACTTTCTAAATGTACTTGGCTATCTTGAGAATTATCCTTCAAGCATTTTATATTTTCCCACCTTTCTAACTGGTCTCCATAAAAAGAAAAGTGATTATAAAGCACTAAGCAAATAATTAATTTAAATGGTCTTTAAAAATTTTTTCTGGAGGGTGCATGAGAGAGAGAAAAAGAGAGGAACCCTCCTCCCAGGATGATCACACTACAACCCCTTCTCAATTTCTTCTTTTGGGAATTGGGCACATATGTATGCACACAAACACGTGCGCGCACACACACACAAACACACACAGTGTGTTTTCCAAACTGCCAGGTTCTGCAGACAAATGTAATCATGGTATATAGGGTGTATAGCTTCCTTAGCAACCAATGAAGAGTGAAATCATGGAAATAAAAGTAGTACAGTGTTCCCTTCACTGCCATTGGATGGATGCCCCTGCATAAAGTCCTCCAAGGAATTGCTTTGAGCTGCTTTCCAGCAAGGCATAGCCAGTGCTTTTCCCTATAGTGGGGAGGGCAGCACTAACACTCACACACTCTTTTGAAGGGTGGGCACTTCAGGACCGTGCTAAGGTGTTCAGTATTTTCAGTAGGTTTATCATATTCTTCATGTGCCCTCAGCGATCAGAAGACAGTTTAGGAGAAATAAAAATGAATAAAATAGATGAGACACTTACCCATATATCAGTCTGTCCTGGAAGACAATGCCAAAGTAATACATTAAAAAGTTGAGGAAGTCACAGGTGGATTCAACTGGGTCTGTTAGGCTGTTTGTAAAAAAAGGTTGTTTATTTACTGCTCAGAACTTAACTACTGAAATGATGGAATGAATGAATGATAGTAAGGTGGACTTCAGAGTTTCAAGTGCCAAACTAAGCATTCTGATCCCCAGACACAGAGCATGAAGTGACAGTCATCACTTGGGAAAGTCAGAAATTTGCTAAAACAGCACAAAGGGGATAATTCACACTTGATTCACTGCTTTCTATAACAATTTATTTATTTTAAATATTTATTTATTTAATTCCATTTGTTATTATTAGTTTTTAACTAGACCAAACAAAGAGAGAGAAAGGGTAAGTGAGAAAGTAAGTCTTCAGGTCTGGGACTCAAACCATGGTTGGCCATGTGGGAATCCTGTGCCTTTAACCACCACACCACCTGCCAGCCCTCCTATAACAATTTATGAATAGCAAAATAGCAGGTAGTTGTCATATTTTTTACTTATTGAAGTATTTTCCTATAAGGCCACTGCAGTCTCTGAAGAGAGACATGAGAGGGAAAGTGAGAAATCACTCCCCAGGGGAGATGGCTATTCAGCAATCCCTTCTCTTCCACTCTCCTCCAGGATATAATTTTAACTGCACAGTTAGCTATATGGGATCCCTTGCCTTAACCACTTGCTTCCCCAGTTTGTTTGTTTATAGATTTTTGCTATAGGATGTGTGCATTAACTGCATAGCAAGATAGGGAGTGAGAAGGAAAGTGAGAAATCATTCCCCAGAGTAAATGGCTACACTGCAATCCCTCCTCAATTCTTTCAGGATTTGGGACTCACATGCACATGCACGCGGCCAATATATATTGGTAGTTCTTCAATATACACCTAAGCAAAGAAGACGGCATTGGGAAATTCTGTCAAGTCATGTGATTCAGGACAAACACATCAGCCAAGCCACAAGACATAAAAGTTTAGTCCTAGACAGCGATTCGGAGACTCTCCTGCACTGATACATGGAGCTGCTGTGAATAATGCTCACCTGAACAGAGGTGACATTAAAGAACAGAGGTGACTTTAAAGAAGGATCATGAATGTATGGAGAAGACAACAAATATTTTGATGGATGTGAATGAGGAGTGCACACATTCACCATTTTTATACATTTTAAAAATTATATATAGAAAATTAGAAAATATAGATCTATAAAATATATACATACAAATTATATATGTATAATGATAAAATACAAAGCAGTTTTTGGATTTTTAAATATAACACGGAACAATTGGACAAAGGCAGTTAATATGTATGTCGCGTGAAGTATTTCACATTTTCTGTGATGAGAACATAGTATCAAACTCTCCTGGCACTATTAGAATGAATAATACTCAGTTGTGACTTACACTCTCCATGCTTATACTACGCTTTATAGCCCTTTGAGAATTGGATGTACCTCACATGTCATCTCATTTCTATGTAGGTCCAGAAACCATGATTGAAATATTTCTTATTTTCCCTATGTTCTGGAACCTTAAA
>NW_006203610.1:7809-8611 GCF_000334495.1 Tupaia belangeri chinensis | reverse complement strand
CAAATTACACACATAATAATAATAATAATAATAATAAATAAAATTAAATAACAAATTAATTAAAGAAAAATAAATAAATAGCATTTGACTTGTTAGTTTCTTAACCATTTGGCAAATTTCAGGTACCTTTTGGTTGCTTTTCCATAGCTTTATACACTGCTACATTAACTCTGAAAAAAGGTGTTTTTAAGTATGTTTTTGTTGACAATAAAACATTAACTTCACATCTTCTAGTCAATTATTGATTACACTTGTCTTCTTACCAATTTACAAATACATTTTTCTCTGCAGTTAATTGGGCTTCATAATTATTTTCCATTTGGAAATTTTCAGCTTTTAAAAGAATATTACTTAAAACTATGCTTTGAGATTTAAAAAAAATAGTTATTTTTTGTTTCTTATTTAGTTAGTGTTATGTATGTCTTTTATTATTTCTTCATTCTCTATGGAATTACTCTAGTATTAGTATCTTAAAACTAAACCTTACTTTAAATATTCAAATGTTCTGACGTTTGTTTTTGAGAAGTTTTTGCTTTAGGGTGTGTGGAAGAGAGACACATAGTGAGAGATAAAGTGAGAAATCAACTCCCAGAGTGAATGCCCAGGCTCCAATCCCTTATTCTCCATTATCCCAACAGGATCTCATGGCATACAACCACATGTGCCTGGCATGGTTTTAAAGCCACCATATTCAGGATTTTAACTGCAGATGGTCACATGGAAGTCCAGCGACATAACTGCTATACTATCTGCTGCTCCCTTGATTAGTTAATTAAGCATGCTAAATCAAAGATTTTATGCA
>NW_006203610.1:0-7705 GCF_000334495.1 Tupaia belangeri chinensis | reverse complement strand
GGGAAAGAGAGAGAAAAAGAAAGTGAGACCTAAGCACTTACGAAAATGATCATGCCACAATCCCTTCTCCTCCATTCTGGGGATTATTGGACATGCAGACATACCCACCTGGCATGTTTTTCAAGTCACTCAATTCAGAACTCAAATCACATAGTCAGTCTTGTGGGATCCAATTGCCTTAACCCCTTCGCTGAGTTGGGAGTTAGATCTCATTGTAGGTACATAGAAAATGAGCTCTGCATGTTTTAGTTACTGTGGTTTTGCTTTCTGTGGTCTTTCACTAGGCTCCCATTTCTAGCCTCAGAAAAATTTAAGATTCCCTGTTGGCTGTGCTAAAATCAGACTGAAACCAATTACTGGAGCACAAAGAGTGACTATCAAGCCACTGGGCCCGGGACTCAAATGATGACCACATAGGAGTACAGTGCCTTGACTACCATGCCATTTGCTGGCCCCTGCTTTGTAAAAGTATAATCAAGCTTCTGAAAGTTCTCCCAGTCCTATCTGCACACTTGTATATAATATATATGTAAGTGCATTTGGCCAGCATCTCTATTACCTGTAATGTTACCATTTAGCTATTTTCTATCCAATTACTCTCATCTTGCTCTTTGGGTATACATTCTTACTTGTTCTTGTTATATTTAGAGTTGAACCTAATATTCCTGAACTACTGCTAAATCTCATGGCTACATTTCTCATATATATTTTGAGGCTTTAAAGGGAGCTTTCTTTACTATGCTTTAAAAGATATTAACTTTGTGGTTCAGGCACTGGATACTCACATGGCTGACCATAGAACAAGTCCTGATCCTGGAAACTTGAAAATCATACCAGCACAAGTGCATACATGACCAAAACCCTGAGAGAAGAATGGAGAAGGGATTGTGGTGTGGCCATCTTCTGTGGTTTATTTATTGTTGTGGCCTTTAGACACCCTAGGCTTGTCTACAAAGCACATTTCTATAATCCCCTTGTGAGCACTGAGCACCCAGGGTCAGCTCCTTGATGCTGACATTAACTTCACTTCATAAACTCAGCATCACAATATGCATGTGGTCCTCACTGTGTAGGTCTTGGTTGTAATAGGGAACTGAGGTCCCAATAATTTCACTTATTCTGAGCCTTCCAAAGACTGAATATGGAAATAATGCTGATGGAGTGGGCAACAAACTATATTAATTTATCTCTTCTGTCTGAAAAAAATGGAGAAACATTAAAAATAATGTGCTGAGAAAAAAAAAAAAAACAGCAGGCGACTTGAGAGTACAGAGAGAAAGTTGAGGCCAAGCTAAGATATACCTACAATGATGCACTGTCTCTTTTGGAAAAGTTCTTGATCCACCATGCTTCCCAAGCAGAGAGTAAAGTCTTCCTCTTCAAAGTGAAAGGTGAGTACTACCATTACTTGGCTAAGGTTGCTGATGGAGATAAGAAAAGGATTGAGGATCAGTCAAAACAACCACAAGATACTTCAGGAATGAGAAAAAAGGAAATGTGACCCATACATCCTATCAGATTGGATCTGGCCCTTGACTTCTCTTTTCTGTTATGAGATTCTGAACTCTACAGAGAAAGCCTGGTCTTGGAAAGACAGTTTTTGATGAAGCTGTTGCTGAACTCAATACATTAAGTGAAGAGTCATATACACTAATAATTCAGTTTCTGAGACACAATTTGACATTGTGGACATTGGATACCCAAGGAGACAAAGCTGAAGCAGGAGAAAGGGGAAATTTAATGAGCCTTCCAACTTTTGTCTGCCTTGTTCTAAAATTTACATAGTAGACCATTTGTCATCCATCCATTTGTCCCACAAATAGTTTATTGTTTACAATTTATGACACACTTATTTTACTTGTATTTGAATTTCTATTTTTCCCTGTGGTTTTTATGCTTGATATTAGGCAATTAAAGTCAGTTACTATTTAGGAAGTTATCTATTTTCATCTTGAGAATGTAGGATTTTTAAACAAGTTGCTACTATTTGACATAGTACATTTGATACTTTGCTGATCTTCGAGTGGAGCACAACCCCATTCCAAAACAGCCATAACAGGAGGAAGAATTGTTTCATGCTCAAGGGACCCTCAGGAAACTTCCTGAGCAGTCTTTGATAACATACACTACTTCAAACAATTGACTCAAAATACAGTTAGTCAGGATTTATTTTAGTTTTAGCTTTAGCTACAGGGCATATGCACTTGTCACTGGAGAGAGACAAAGAGAGAGAGAGAAAGAGAAAGCACAACTCCTTCTCCCCCATTTTCTTTGAGATTTTGAGTATACATGAACACATGCCTGGCATGTACTTTCAGCCATCCAGTCAGTGACTTCAACTACTTAACTGACCTTATGGGATCCAGCACCTTCAGCACACCACCCATTGGCACGGCATTGTTAATTTAAAACACACATACACACACACACACACACACACACACACACACACACACACACCGTTTCAAAGAGTCCAGCAAGTAGCATCATGTTTAAGGTTTTGGCCTCCACCTGTCTGGTCATGTTTCGAGTCTTGGACTGATGCCTTGCAAATCACACTGGGAGTGTTTGTGTTTTTGTGTGTATGTGTCCAAAATCCTGAGAAGAAAATGAAAGAGGAAGGATTGTGGTGTAGCTTCCTCCCCACACCCCCCCATCCCCGCCTTATGGGTAATAGCTCAGTTTCCATTTCTGTCTTGTTAGTGAGCACATGTGCCTTATGGTGAAGCATGCATGACCTCATCTTAGAGGAGCGCCTCCAAGAGAAGTGGAGAATGAAGGAAGTGTGACTCCATTTTGAAAGGGTGATTTCATTTTAGAAACTATGCTTCCTTCTCCCCCTCCCCTGATTGCAGATAGGATCCAAAGAAGCCCCACTTCCACGTGCCTCAAGAACCTTGTTCGGAACCAGAGAAGCCATTAAAATTTCATTGTAATCAGAACTTACCCTCAAGACTAATTAACCTGCTTGCTTTGCTTCTGTAACTGACTTTTTATGCTTCGAAGATAGAAAACCGTACCCCCTATCTCTCCTGAAGCCCCTTTATTTTGTTCCTTTGCCCTTGTAAAACATTTGTGCATTTTTGGCCTATATAAGCCCTTTTCACTTGGGGCTGCAGCGTTTTGACAGACATGAGTCCCACCATGTACCGCCTGCTTAATCGATAAACTCCAATAAATTTGGCTATGTCTGCATGTCCTCTTATTTCTTGCTGAGTACACTATAACAATGGTAACCTCTCTACCTCTCCCCTAAAAAAAAAAGTTTAACATTTGTGCATTTTTGGCCTATATAAGCCCTTTTCACTTGGGGCTGCAGCGTTTTGACAGACATGAGTCCCACCATGTACCGCCTGCTTAATCGATAAACTCCAATAAATTTGGCTATGTCTGCATGTCCTCTTATTTCTTGCTGAGTACACTATAACAATGGTAACCTCTCTACCTCTCCCCTAAAAAAAAAAGTTTAAAATTTACTTTTCTCATGAGTAAAAGAGAGAAGTAAAATGAGAGAAAGAGATCGATAGACAGAGAAACAGACACTTTTAACAGTGTTTCTACACATTATCTACCCCAGTCTCAGCTAGTCTGAGCTTATGGGTAAAAGTATGCCCAGCACACTCAGGGAGGTCTCCAGAGGTGAATTTTAAACCTTCTCTTGTGAGTTAACATTGTAGTGTGTCAAGTTTTATCAGGTCATCATCATCCTGCTCCACATTTATTATTTTTTAGCTTTGATTTATGTTTTGTTGGTAATTAGTGATATTGAGGATTTGTCTACATACTTGACTATTGTATGTCTTCTTCAGAAATGTTTGCTCATACTTTTACTTAATTTTGTAATCAGGGCTATTTTTTTTCTTATTGCTGTTTAGTTTATTGAGCTTCTTATATACTCTTAATATTAATCCTTCATTAGATGAATAGCTTGAAAATAAGTTTACCCTCTCCTGCAGGATGTCTCTTCACCCTGTTGATTATTTGCTATTCGGAAACATTTTAGTTTGGTATACTATCGGTTGTTTCTGCTTTGTTGCCCCTGATTTTTAGGTCTTCTTCAACAAACCTATGCTCAGAGAAATCAATACCTCAGGAATTTTTCCTATTTTTTCTTCTATAGTTTTGCACCTTACATTTAAGATTGTAATCTGTTCTTTCTGACATGAATATCCACTATCTCCAGCACCATTTATTGAAGTAATGTTCTTCCCCAGTGTATGTTCTTCGCATCATTGCTGAAAACCAGGGGCTGGCAGGTAGCATGATGGTTGAGAGCTGGACTTCCATGCGGTTGACTGTAATTTGAGTCCCAGACCTGACAGCTTGCTTTCACACTTTCCCTCTTTCTCTCTCTGTCTCCCTCTAGTCAAATTAAAAATAATAATAATAATAAATAAAGTTAACAAAATAACTCTTTTTCAAAAGGAAATCAGTTGAGTATAAAAAGTGATCATTTCAATTTTTTCTTTTCTGTTAATTTAAGCTTTGTGTCTGTTTCTGTTAATATATATTTGCCATTCCCATGTTATTTTTGTTCATATAGCTTTGAAGTGTATTTAAAGGCTCCTTCAACTTTGCTTTGTTATGTTTCTTTGTCTATTTAGGATTGCCTTGACCATTCAGTATCTTTTGTGAACTTTTCAAATTTTAGAATTATTTCCTCTATAACTGCAAAGCCAGGCACACAGATATTATAGGTGTTACTTATATGTGGAGGCTAGAATGTATCTAGTAATAATAGTGGGTTACAGGGCCATCGGGTTGCATGATAGTTAGGGTACTGGAATCTCACAAGTCTGACAGAAGTTCCAGTCCCAGATTTGGGACAGCTTCAGTCCTGGCTTGAAAAAATCATTCCTGGTGCATGTACATATGTGCCCAAAATTGAGAGGGGAATGGAGGAAAAGGGATTACAGCATGGCCATTCCCTTCAGGGGGTAATTTCTCACCTCCCTTCTCTCTGTCTGTCTCAGGAAAGCATATGTGCCCTATGGCAAAAAGGTAAAAAAAAAAGAAAGGCACTAAAAAGACACTATAATATATAACAAATTTAATTGTGAAAAATCAGAGTTAAACTAGTCAACTTCAAGTAAATATTGAGAATTATAAATTCCCCAGTGGTAAACAAGAACCATAAATGGAAATAAACAAGATATAATTCAAAATATTTTAAAAGTCAGGAAAATTACTCACGCCGGGCGCGTGTGCGTGCATGCCCAAGATCCCGAGTGGAGAATGGAGGAGAAGGGATTGTGACGTGACCATCCCCCCTGGGGGGTGATTTCTCGCTTTCTGTCTCTATGTCTCTCTCTGTCTGTCTGGTGAGCTCACGCACCCTATAGCGAAAAAAAAAAATCTCTCCCCCCCCAAAAAAAAGTCAGGAAAATTATAATATACTACTGACAATTTGTAAGAGTTGAAACAAATATAAAAAGAAAAAGTTGAAACAAATCAATTTATATATTCACGAGCTCTAATATGAAGCATAGTTTATAAAATTTATGAAACAAATGGATTATTATCTGTGCTGATAATGTGTATAGTATCCCCAAGTGGACTTGTGTGAAATGTATTCATGTTGGAAAATTCACTTTACAAGCTAACTGATGTATAGTAATTGAATGTATAAAATAAATTAAAATATATTTTAAAATATTAGATAGCTCTCAATTTACAATACACAGAATCATTCTGTGCCTTAACTATAAATATTTTTTATTCAAGGTTTTATTTAAAAATAACAAATCCTGGCCAGTTTTAAACAGCAGATACAAATTTTAAGTTTCAAGGGCCAGCAGGTGGCATACTTCTTAAGGCACTAGACTTGCACATGGCAAACCAGTTTGAGTCTTGAATTCAGGGGCTTGAAACTCATGCTGAGTGCATTTTGTGCATGCCAAAAATCCTGAGAGGAGAATGAAAATGAAACTGTGGCATGGCCATTCCCCTGGTGGATGATTTCTCAATTTCTATCTCCCTTTCTCACAAGCACATATGTCTGTTAAGAAAATTCTCTCAAAACAATTCTTTTTTAAAAAATTTTGAATGCAGTAATGTGGTGTTAAAAACTATGTAATAAACCTACCTAGTAAAGAACAGTAATTAACATTTTATTAGAGACCATGGAGACAGGTACAGGAACTGGGACAATGAGACTGTGTGTGAAGGAGTGAACTCAGCTCTGAATATAGAATGGACCAGTGTGAATTTAGCACCATGCAGTAAGGTGCTGGTCAGTGCATTGCACATCACTATGAAGTAACCTTAGGTCTAAGGGGGATTCTGCTCAAACCCACCTAAAAGTCCACAAAAAGATCTTGGTAAAGTTTAAGAAGTCTGACTAAATTATGGTTAAGCAGAGAATCTTTGTCAATACAGATAGAATTATTTAAACAAAATTATAAATATTTTGGCCAATAGGTGGCAGAGTGGTTAAAATGCATGATCCCACATAGCTGATTCTGTGGTTTGAGTTCCAAACCTGACGACTTGAAAAACACACTAGTTACTTGTGCCCCGAATACTGACTAGAGTGGAGAAAGGACTGCCATTCCCCTTGGATATGATTATGATTTCTCATTTTCACTCTATGTCCCTTCAGCAAGCACACATGACCTATACCAAAAATCTAGAGACAAAAAAAAAAACATTAAAAATATTTTAATAGTAAAACACCACTATTTCTAAGTGTTTATGGATTTCCCATGGAGAGGACAGATGGTGGCACAATGTAAGACACAATGCACCATGATGGTAATGTATGTACATGGAAACATTTTGGGGGCTCAAGAGATGGAATGGAGACCTACTTGAGCATGCTGAGCATATGTGTGCTGTGCTCCACAGTTGGCTGAGGTGAGAATGAATCAAGGCATCAAGACACTCTTGAGGATGCTGTCTCTGTCATGTAAGAAAAAAGCTTAAAAAAACCTTAATCCTATAGAAAAAGAAAAATAGAGACACAAAATAAAGTGATCACAAATATTTACATAATTCAAAAGTTAAGACCTTCTGCCTCACTGGCTGACTGGCAACTAGTCTGAACAACATGTTTTGCACCAAGGCTTCTGGCTGACCTGCTGCACCAGTGCAGGTACTGCATCTATACTCCAGTAGGTGAAGATGGGGGTTGGAATAGCATTAACATCATTGGGGTGTACTGGCCTGCTCATCTGGTACTGCAGTTACACCACCTGCAGATGATGGAGTGACCCTAGGCTGTGAGAAAGAAGAAAGAAACAGAAGCTTGCGAAAGAGAAAGTTGGCCTTTCCAAGTTACCTGACCTTAAAGATGCTGAAGCAGTTCATGCCAGAGACCTATTTTAAGACTTAAGTAAAACAACCAGAGTTACTTACTTGAAATATTTTTTGTAAGCAATAGCATTTCTGCCAGTTTTATCAAACTTGGATGCCATATTTACATCCATTTAGCAAAACTGAAAAAAAGCAACAAAGAAACCAGGGTCTTGCTAACTGATGATCCTCCTGCTTCCTCCTCTGAAGCAGATAATTAACATCTTTGAAAAAAAAAACTGAGCCCTTTCAAAGGAAAAGAGATAATACACTTGGACAGACATTTCACAAAGGAGATGTCTAAGTGTTCAATAAATGTATAAAACATGTTTAACATCATTAGCAAATGCAGAAATACAAAATAAGACCAAATAAAAATTTAAAAAATAAGTAGCATCAATAAATGTGGAAC
>NW_006203609.1:33146-34421 GCF_000334495.1 Tupaia belangeri chinensis | reverse complement strand
CTTAACCATTAGACTATGAGGCTGAAATGTCGAATTTATTAATTAATCCCAGAACATCCTAGGAATAAATGGAAGAAAAAAAATAACTAGATTGGATTTTTTTTCTTTTTTCTATAGGGCATGTGTGCTCGCCGGAAAGACAGAGAGACAGAAAGCGAGAAATCACCCCCTGGGAGCATGGCCACACCACAATCCCTTCTCCTCCATTCTCCTCTTGTGATCTTGGGCATGCACACACATGTTCTCAGCATGAGTTTAAGCCACTGGGTCTGGGACTCAAACCGCAATCAACCAGGTCTGGGATTTAAAACATGGTTGGCCATGTGGGAGGCCAGCACCCTAATCTCTACACCACCTGCTGACCCATTAACAGTTTTTTTTCCATTTGTCTGTGATACTTTGTTAATATCATATCTTGACTACTGTGAAAAATTCTGCAATGAATATAGAAGCACAAAAATATTTTGGACAGATTAAATTTATACCCCTTTTAAATTTATTTTAGTTTGTTTTATACATTCAATCACTCTAAATAACTTACCTTGTAAAGTAACTTTTTCTTTTGAAAAATATTTATATTTATCAAGTCTTTTGTACTTTTCCCTTTATTTGTTTTTTGAATATTAAGTATTTTATTTATTTTGAATACCAACTTCTTATGTAATATGTCATTTACCAATATGTAAACCATTCTGCAGTTCCCAAAATCTGTTTCTGTTTACTTTGTTGGACAGAATCATTTTAGTTTTAAATAACTTGATTTGTTTATTAGTGATTTTCTTGTCTTTGGTTTTGAGATCATATCAAAATCTATTACAGGGCCAGCAAGTAGTTATGGCATTGGACTCTCACATGGCCAATAAGGTTTTGAGGGCTGGTGGCTTGAAAATTATACCAGGCATGTACCCAGAAATCCAGGAGTAGAATGGAGAAAAGATTGTGACATGCCATCCTCTCTGGGTAATAATATCTCACTTTTACTCTCTGTATCTTTCTGTCTCTCTTCAGTGAGCATATTTGCTCTATGACAAAAGCCTTAAAACAAAAAAAGAGTGCTATACATTAGGCCACCAGGTGCCATGTTGGTGAGGCACTGGACTCCCACATGGTCGACCACAGCTTGAGTCCTGGGCCTTGTTTTTAAAAAATCTGTCCTGCTGCATGTGCATATGTCTTTAAAACCCTGAAAGGGGAATGGATGAAAAAGGATTACAGCATGGCTATTCCCCTTGGTGTGTGTGTATGTGGGGGGGTGATTTCTCACTTTCCCTGTCT
>NW_006203609.1:27837-33115 GCF_000334495.1 Tupaia belangeri chinensis | reverse complement strand
GGATTACAGCATGGCTATGCCCCTTGGTGTGTGGGGGGGTGATTTCTCACTTTCCCTGTCTCTGACTGTCTGGAAAGCACATGTGCTCAATGACAAAAAGCTAAAAAAAAAAAAAAAAAGAAACAGAGAAAAACTACAAAGATAATGTAATGAATAACAAGTTTTGATTTGGAAAAAGTAGAATTAAACTAGTCAACTTTAAATGGATATCATGTATTATAAATTCCTCAGTAGTAAATAAAAAGTTTCATAAATGGAAATTAAGAAGATATAATGCAAAATAGTTAAAAGTGAAAAAAATTGTAATATACCACTGACAGTTTATGAGAGTTAAAACAAATAAAATTAAATAAATACTAGATAGATCTCAATGGCATAAATACTGTACTGCATCAATTTGGCATATACAACATCATTCTGCACTTTAACTGTAAATATTTTTCTTTCAAACATTTATTAAAGGATAAGAAAACTGGACCAATTTTAGACAACAGATTAAAAATTTTAATTTCCAGGGGCCAGCAGATAGCATAGTGCTTAAGGTACTAAACTCCCACATGGCCAAGCAATGATTGAGTCCTGAACTCAGAGGCTTGAAACTCATGATGGGTGCATTTGTGTGCATGCCAAAAATCCTTACGAGAGAATGAAGGAGAAATTGTGGCATATCCATCCCATCCCCTAAGGTTGATTTCTCATTTTTGGTCTCTCTCTCTGGAAAGTGCACACATCTTATAACAAAAATCTCACAAAACAATGTTTTTTTTTTTTAATTTCAGAAGTAGTAATGTAGTGTTAGAAATTATGTAATATATCTAACTGGTTCATGACAATAATTAATAATGTATTATTAGACACCTTGTAGACAGGTATAAGGACTGGGAAAATGAGATTGTGTGTGTGAGAGAGTGGGCTCGGCTCTGAATATAGAATGGGCCAGTGAATTTAGCACCACGCACCAAAGTTGTGGTGAGTGGACTTCAAATTACTATAAGGTAACCTTGGGGCTAAGGGTGATTCTGCTCAAACTACCTACATAGATTTCATTAAAAAGTGCACAAGCAGACCTTGGTAAAGTTGAATAAGCCTGGCTAAATTATGTTCAAGCAGAGAATCTTTGTCAATACAGACAGAATTATTTAAACAAAATTTAAAAACATTTTAGACTAACAGGTGATAGTGTGGTTAAGGTGCTAGACCCTACATAGCTGACTCTGTGGTTTGAGTCCCTAACCTGACAGCTTGAAAAACATACTGAGTGCCTGTGTGTGCATGCCCCAAATCCTGAGGAGAATGGAGAGGGGACCGACATTCCCCTCTGGGGTGTGATTTCTCATTTTCCCTCTCTCTCTCTCTCTATGTCTCTTTAATAAGTGCACATGCCCTATAGCTAAAATCTGAAAAAAAAAAGAAATAAAGGGAAATATTAAAAACACTTTAATAGTAAAACACCACCATTTCTGAGCTGTTTAAGGATTTCACACTGGATGGGGGGAGACAGATGGTGGCAAAATGTGAAACACTATGCCCCATGATGGTAACTTACGTGGGAACATTTCTGGGGTTTATGTCTAGAGACATACTTGAGTAGGCTGAGCATATGTGTGCTGTGGTCCAAGGCTTGCTGTGTGTGACAGTGAATCATGGTATGAAGACTCTCGTGCTATCTCTCTCTCACGGAAGAAAAAAACTACTTGAAAAAATCTTAATCCTTTAGAAAAATAATAGATACCAAAAAAATCATCACAAATATTTATATAATTAAAAGTTAAGGACTTCTGCCTCCCTGGACATCTGGCAACTTGTGTGAACATGTGTTGTGCACCAAGGCTTTGGGCGGACTTGTGCCAGTGCCGGCACCACATTTATACTCCAGGGGGTGAAGGTGGTGGGCTGGAATAGCACCATTACTGCTGGGGTGTGCCAGCCCTATTCATCAGATACTGCAAACTGAAAGCTATGGAGTGACCCCAAGATGTGAGAATGAATAAAGAGAAGTTTGCCAAGGAGAGAGCTGGGCTTTCCAAGTTACTTGACCTTAAAGATGTTGAAGCATTTTACAAAGTCTTCCATAAAGGAATACAGCTTGGTGAAGAGTGACTAGCCCAAGGTAGGAGAAGGGTACGGACAATCTGATCAATGCTGTAGCAATGTATGGGTAGGCAGCAGTTGTTTCGGGTTCTCCAGGACCTGCCACTTCCCATGTTCCAGATGCTGCTGACCAAGCTCCTGACAATCAGTCAGAGAATTGTAAGTGCTCAAAGCTTGGCTGAAGGTGATGTGGAGTGAGAAATAAATGTTAACCTAACAAAATTGCAATTAAAAATATTTTTAAAATTCCAACTTGAAAGCTGAGCAACTTTGGTGAATAGGGTAAAAATGCTTGTTATGAAATGTCCATGCTGAAATCTACCAAAGTTAAGGCTTACTTTGTGTAGATCTATTTGTCTGTTTTATTTCTTCTTCCCAGTGAAAATTGTATTTTGATAGAAAGCTTTTTATTTTATAAATATGCATGCTTTACCAAGATACCATGGATTTATTTTATTCTTAAAACAAGCAATTAAAATGTACATGCACTATGAGAGAGATGTCCCTCCTCCCAGAAAAGTTGGGGACAGATGAAGAATAGACATTATTTTCATAATTAATTTACTTTATTATTATTTACCTTATTATTTAATTTTACAATTTTCTAGTGGGGACACACAATCATCAGAGAGAAAGAAAAGGAAAGAGAGAAAATGTAATAAAGCAACCCACCAGGTCTAGGACTCAAATCAGTGTCAGACTTGTGGGAGTCCAGTGCCTTAACCATCATGTCACCTGCTGCTCCAAAATGCACATTTTAAAAGACAGAATGTTTTGCTATCAATCCAAAAATTGCATATTAACTTGATTATTTTTTTATTTTTATTTTTTGGAGAGATTTTCACTGTAGGGCACGTGCACTCACCAGACAGACAGAGAGAGGCATAGAGACAGAAAGCGAGAAATCACCCCCCAGGGGGGATGGTCACGCCGCAATCCCTTCTCCTCCATTCTCCTCTCGGGATCTTGGGCACGCACGCACACGCACCCAGCGTGAGTTTTAAGCCACCGGGTCCGGGACGTGAACCGCGGTCGACTACGTGGGAGTCCTGCGACATAGCCATTATGCTAACTGCTGGTTCCCTTGATTATTATTTTTAAGATATTTTTCTCTCAGGGTTCATGTGCTTGCTAGAGAGAGAACTGGGTAGTGAAAGGAAAATGAGAAATCACCCTCTGGGGGGATGGCCACCAGCAATCCCTTCTCCTTTATTCTCCTCCTGGGATTTTTGAGCACACACGCTCACATACGTGGCATGCCTTTCAATCCATGGTCAGCATGTGGAAGTCTAGCATGGTAAGCACTAGGTTATCTGTTGGCCCAAAACTATTTTGTTCATGAAGGCTGAGCATTAAAGTTCCTGAGAGACCATTTCTTCCCATTTGCTCTCAGATATATATAAAAAATTAATATAGATAAAATGTTCTGAAGGGTACTACCATTTTAAGGCTCCCTCTCTCAGTAGAAGCTCTGGAGCACCCATCTTCATCCTTGGTATCACCCAGTTAGTTGGCCTATGGAGAGTGAGACACCCAGTGCACCACTGTTTTCACCACTGGCTCATTTCTGCCCCTTTTGAGGTGAATTTCAGGATGTAGCTATGTCCCCTGGCCCAGAGCTGTGACTAGCCACAGATTTCTGTAAGGCAGTCTGGTGCAGGGTGGGGTCAGATGGAATAGAATATAGAAAAGCATAGAAGAGGAGTGGGCAGCTACAAGCGATGATGGATAACCACAACCACAACAATTGGGAGGCCACCTTGGACAGCTTTCTACAGCTGTTTCTGCCCTCATCACCCACTTTGTTGATCCCAGTTTATGCCTGAGAGCCTCTAGGGGGAACTGCTGGTATTAACTGTTGTCTTTGTGTATAGGAAAGGCCCTAAAGAGGGGCTTTCACTAGGGTTTCCACTACCACCAGAGGCCAATGGGGTGATCATGATGTTGTTGTGCTACCACTTGGCTATGTCCCAGTTTATGCCTGAGAGCCTCTAGGGGGAACTGCTGGTATTAACTGTTGTCTTTGTGTATAGGAAAGGCCCTAAAGAGGGGCTTTCACTAGGGTTTCCACTACCACCAGAGGCCAATGGGGTGATCATGATGTTGTTGTGCTACCACTTGGCTATGGCCATGGCAACCCCCACCCCAGGTCTGCCTTCAATATCAACACTTGTGACATGGCTCCTGTGAACTAGGCAGAAGAGGCCAGGCCTTCAGAAGAAGGTTCCACATGGCTCCTGCGAACTAGGTATTTCAGGGCACATGAGAAATGAAGATTTTCTACTGATAATTCAGCCTCCAGCAAACAAGCTAGCAGTAGGGAGCCCCCCCCTCCCCAGCCTTCTATCTCTGTTTTTGTGTCTCTGTTTCTGTCTCTCCCTGCTTCTGTCTTCCCTTTTTTTGGTAATTTTTCCTCTTTACATGTTTTTTAAAAGGCAAAGTTTTTCTCTTGCTCTCAGCTCCACCTTTTATCTTGTTAATTATCGCTCCTGTCCTCCCACCCAGGCAGAAGAAGCCAGGCCTTCAGAAGAAGGTTCCACATGGCTCCTATGAACCGCCACACAATTTTCTATCTTGTGATTTTTTTTTTAAAGAAAAACAGTAATTACAATTTTTTTCTTTTTTTGTCTTTTTTTCCCTTCTTTTTGTTGTTGTTTCTCTCTCACTTTTTCATTTTCCTTTTTCTTGTCTCTCCACTACCAATATCCATTTAATGTGTTTTTAGGCAGATATAAGAGCACGGTAGCTAAACATCCAAATACTAATAGGGTTAAAATATTCCTCAGTATCTACTGAATCTGTTGCACCAGCAATCACAACAGAACAGCAAAGAGATTCTAGATCACCTCTGTCTGCTTGCTCCTGAACATTCAAACTGAACTTCAAGAATTTCAGAGAAACACACTATTCATCAGATGACAAGAAACCACCACCAGATCACAAGAAATATGGGAAAACAAGAAAATACCTCTCCTCCAAGGGAAAAGAGTAACTCTTCTTCATCCACAAGCAGTTGGGTGAAAATCATAGAAATGTCTGATAAGGAATTTAGAGCATTCATAATGCCGAAGCTAACAGAGATGGAAGAGAAGAGAGATAATGAACTGCTAAAGAGAAAGGAGAAAGAAGTTGACGAGTTCCAGGAGATGAGGAAATTCTTGCAAGATCTAAAAGAGGAATTACACAC
>NW_006203609.1:22451-26672 GCF_000334495.1 Tupaia belangeri chinensis | reverse complement strand
AGGGAAAGAATGTAAATTAAGTTACAAAAAAAAAGTTTCAGGAAAAAAAAATCTATTCAATGACAGCAGTAAGATATATAGCCCCAGCTAAGTGCTACTTTATAGGATGTCTAAAGTTAGACTTGTGTTCATAGAAATGTATATATCACCTGTGTTTGCTATGAAAATATTTAGATGAATTAAAGTCTTTAGTAATTCAAAAAAATGTGTGGGGGGAAACAGTATAGAAAGCAAACATAGATACCAGAGACAGTGAGGGAAGAGAGTGGGAGATGTCAGAGGGTAAGAGATAGGGAATCAAGGATGGGGAAAAAAAAGCAAAACATACAGAAAACAAATGGAAGATTATTTGCTGACAATAACATGTTTGTTGATGTGCTTGATTGAGACAATATACAGTGTACTCTGGATGGAAAATCTCATTTTGTATGTTGTAATGATGTACAGTGAATGAATGCAAATAAATAATAAAAAAGATTGATACCAGTCTCACAGCAAAAAAAAAAAAAGAAAAGAAAAAAAGAAATCAACAGTTGTTTTTTATTTTTTATTTTTTAGAGACTTTTTACTATGGGGCATGTGTACTAACCAGAGAGACAGAGACAGAGACAGAGAGACAGAAAGTGAAAAACCAACCCTCAAGGGAGATGGTTACACCCCAATTCCTTCTCCCCTATTCTTGTTTTGGGATTTTGGGCACACACACACACACAGGCACCTGACCAGAGTTTGAAGTTTCCTGGTCTGGGACTTGAGCTGCATTTAGCCACGTCATAGTACAGGAACAATAATCATTATGCCACCTCTGAGTACTTAAAGAATGTTAAGACTATTGAAGGTTATAAGAGAACATATTGAGGGCCAGCAAGTGGCATAGTGTTTAAGGCTCAGGACTCCTATGTGGTCAACCACAGTTTGAGTCCCACACCCAGTGGCTTGAAAATCATGTTGGGCATGCAATGTGGGCATGTGCCCAAAACCCCAAGAGGAGACTGGAGAAGAAGGGATTGAGGCATGATTATTGCTCCTGGGCAGTGATTTTGCCCTTCTGTCTTTCTCTGCCCCTATGGGGGCAGAGACCTCAGACACCATGTAGTAAAATATCTCTCAAAAAAAACTTAAAACAGCACATGTTGACCAAAATTGGATAGTGTCATAGACCAACTTTTAACAGAGTTCTGATGACTATATCTCTATATCCTGTGAACGGATATACAGCTGTGTGTATGAATGTGGAAACCAGCAGCACTGGAATAGATGAATAGTGATCTGATTTAAAAGACTGCCTAATTGCTTAGCGTCTCAAAGGAATTGTACATCAGCCCTCCTGATCGCAATAATCAAAGATTTAATACAGCTCTTTGACAATATATGGGAGCATCACAGAGCATTGAGCCTCTTCATATACATGAATAAGTCTTACATTGAAACCAACTTAACAAAGATATAGAACATGACCTTTAAAAGCTGTTAATGGAACATGTTGCAAAAACCACATTTATAGCCTAATGCCTTTATTTGAGAAGCCCAGACAACACACAGGTCACATCTTCTGCTATGGCAAATATTGTAAAAAGTTTGTTTAATAGTGTTCAGAATGCTCTAGCTGTTTTCTAAATTTATTCCAAACATTTTCTCTCTGGCAATGAAGCCTGAACTTTTAAAACATACTGCTCAAGATCAGAAACTTGAAAGAGAACTTATTCAGCATGGTTTTATCAGAGGCAAGAAGTCCCTGAAGAGAGCTGGCGATGAGTAGGCTTATAACAGCTCATCAGCATATGCAAGTTCCAGAGGGTACAGACAGTGAATGTACTCAATGCACTTTCCTTCTGGAGAAGAGGACACACTGGAGCTGCAGAGACAACTCAGAACACAGTGGGGGCCTGCAGACACTCAGGAACTCCCACAAAGCTGTTTTCAGAAAAGGATGATGGGCTTCTTGCTTTACTGTGTTAATTTATTTATTTCCTTATTTATTAATTAGAGAGATTTTTGCTCTAGGATTTGTTCACTCCCCTGAGATACAGGGAGATAGAAAGCAAGAAATTACCTCCCAGAGGGGATGGTCATGCCTCAGTCCCTTTTCTATTGTCCACTCAAGATTTTGGGCACACACACACACATGTCTAATGTGAGTTTTAAGCTGCTGGTCTGGGATTTGAGCTACAGTTAACTACATGGAAGTCTAGTAATGTACCATTATACAACCTGCTGGTCTCCTGTTTCTAATTAAAAAAAAAAAAAAAAAGAAACTGAGGTCAGAGGTGATGCAGCAGGTAAGATGCTGGCCTCCCACATGGCACTCCACAGTTGAAGTCCTGGACCTAGTGACTTGAAAATTATGATGGGTACATGTGTGTGCATGCCCAAAAATTTCAGGAGGAGAATGGAGAAGATATTGTGCCATGGCTATTCCTCTCTGGGGAATCATTACTCACTTTCACTCTCCCTGTCTATGTTTCTCCCCAGCGAGTGTACACCTCCTATGGCAAAAACATGAAAAAAATTATGAGAAAAAAGGAACAATGATCTGTGATGCTCCCATATATAGTCAAAGAGCTACATTAACATTTTCAATATAGAGATCTGCAAGTGTCATTATGATTAAGATACTGAGTTCCCACATGGTCAACCATGGTTCAAGTCCTGGATGTGGCAGTTTTCTTTTTTACTTTCTCTCTCTCTCTTTCTCTCACTCTGTCTCCAGTGAGCTCATGCACATAATAGTAAAAATGAATAAACACGTAAAAATAAATCAACCTTGTGGCCAGCAGATAATGTAGTGATTATGTCGCTGGACTCCCACATGGCTGACTGTGGTTCAGGTCCTGGACCTGGTGGCTTGACAAGCATCTTGGAAAGTGATCTACAAATATTGTGAGGAGCAATGCTCTAGGAAAGTGGGAACTGCTAAGTGATATCCAACAGCCAGTATCAGCCACTTCCTCCAAAGGTATAATAACAAAAGAATCAGCAACCCAGAAAGCTTTCACTTCAGGATGACCTGCACTTTGGAACCACTGGCACAAAAGATCTTTAAAATGATTTTAGTAGCTGAACTTATGGGCATTTTTGGAGTATATTTTTTGTTTAATAAGAAGAATACAAGCCAAGATTTCAGGCAAACAATGAACAATAAATTTCCAATTTCATCCTAGAAGCTTTTATAAATCCAATGAGCAATCTGAAATGGGATAGAGAACACAGTCAAGAAAAATGGTTGAACAGCAAAACATAGGACCAGTTCTCACATTCAGTCCCCCATTTGAGCTATTTGAGACCTTTGGGAGAAGAAAGAGAAGCTTTTCACACTGCAGACTTTTGGAGGCCTCACAGCACATCTTAATGAGTGACAGGAACTTTGGCTCTGTGGTGACTTGAGTTTCCCATCCATCATGCAAATCAACTACTTTTTTCTTGCCTTTCCTCTGTATTTATTGTAAAATATTAATGATTTACAAATAAAAGACTAAGGAAGGAAAAGGAGCAACTAATCTAATGATCTTTTCCCACTGGACACTTCTACTGGTGAAAGAATAAAAACCAGCTACAGGTTGAATATCTATCAAAAATGCTTAGAGCCAAGTTTTGGGTTAAGACTTTTTATGAATTTTGAGTATTATGAAAGTTTGAAAATTTTTTGGAAGAGAGATTTTTTCCTATAGAACATGTGCACTCACTGGAGAACCCAAAAGACACAGAGATAGAGAACCATAAGTCACCCTCAGGGGGAATGGCCACACCACAATCCCATCTCCTTCATTCTCTTCTCTAGATTTTGGGGACATATGCACACATGCCTGGTATAAATTTCAAGCCACTGGGCCCAGGACTTGAACACCCTTCAGCCATATTGGAGTTCAGCACCTCAACTACCATGCTACCTGCTATCCTTGTAAGGTAATTTTATACAGTAATTTTGAACTGTAGCATTTTGACTGTGACCTGTCATGTGAGGTTAACTGTTGAATGTTCCACCTGTGGCATCATGTCGGTGTTCAAAACATTTCAGATTCTGTAGCATTTCAGATGTTGGATTAGGATTGCTCAGTCTGTACTAACAGTATCAGAAATAAATGGAGCAGGCATGTGTCATGTTGGCCAAGGTGCCAGACCCCCACATAGACAATTGCTGTTTGAGTCTTGAGCCCAGTGGCTTGCATTCTCATTTTTCCTCTCTCTCTCTTTCTCTCTCTCTCTCATTCTCCTCTCTCTCTC
>NW_006203609.1:11336-21376 GCF_000334495.1 Tupaia belangeri chinensis | reverse complement strand
ACCCTATAGCAAAAAATCTCTTGTAAAATAATAATATTTATAATAACTAAAATTAAATAAAGTTCTCAATCAAGGCTATCTAAAAACTTTAATAAAAATAACTGGAGTTACTTACTTCTACTGCCTTTTTAGCCATAGTATTACTACCAGTTTTACCAAACTTAGATTCAATATTTTGATCAAATAAGTGACCAACCTTGATAAAATAAAATGGCTAAATTTATCTAAAAAAGGCTATATTTATTAGAAAACTTAAAATAGCATATCAATAAAATAGCTAACTTCCTTTTTACCCCCCCCCTTTTTAAAGGTTTTGCTATATGGTGAATGTGCTCACCAGAGTGACAGTGAGAATGAAAGTGAGAAATCAATCCCCAGGAGAGATGGCCATGCTTCAGTCTCTTTTCCATTCTCCACACAGGATCTTGGGAACACACACACACATTCCCAGCATGATTTTTAAGCCACTGACTCTGGAATTCAAGCCATAGTCATCGATGTTGGAGTCCTTCCAGGTAGTCCACTATGCCATCTGCTGACCCAATAAATAATTAAACATACACACACACACACACTTGCCCTATATATAAACTCTTAAATTATGTTTACTTAAATTCCAGCTTTTCAACAATTAGTACACAGTATTTTTAAAAGCTATTATCCTAATAAAACTGCTCAGATGACAGTAGTACCTTTTTGTTTTGGGTCACTTATTAAGGTTTACTCTTAAGAGAAATACCATAGTATATCAGGCAGATTAAAATTCAAAAGTTGATATAAATGAGCTTTAGGATATTTAAGACAAAATGTAAGTTTTATGTCAAAGGTCCTGTTCTTTGGAATGTGAAAAAACTGAATGAGGTGTTTATTACATTATAAAAAGTTTTGTATATACTACTGAAAGAAAAATAAAAATGTCTCTTCATTAGTTTTGAGTATACAAGCTTTTCAAAATAGACAAAATAGTAAAATTTCATTTTATTTATTTTTAAGGTTTTTGCCATAGGGTACAAACACTTGCCAGAGAGAGATCGTGAAATGGAAAGTGAGAAATCACCCCCCCCCACCCCGTGGGGAAGAGTGCTCCACAATTTTTTGTCCTCCATTTTCCTCCTGGGACTTTGAACATGCAGACACACACGCCCAGTTTGATTGTCAAGTTGTCATGTCCAGGACTTGAACCATGGTCATATGGAAGTACAGTGCCTTAAAAACAATGCCACCTGTTGGCCCTTAAAATGTTTATATTTTATTTATTTTTTAGACTTATTTATTTATTTTTAAATTTGTTATAGGGCTTGTGTGCTCATGAAAGAAAGAGGGACAGAAAGTGAGAAAATTAGAAAATGAGAAAGCAAGAAACCAGGACAGGGAATCAAACTGTTCAGCTATGTAAGAGTCTAACACCTTACAAATATTGTATCTGCTGGCCCCTGGTATGCTTACTATTTATTTATTTGTTTGTTTTATTAGAAATCTTTTTGCTATAGGGCATGCACACTCACTGGAGAGCCAGAGAGAGACAGAGAGTGAGAAATCACCTCCCGGGGGTATGGCCACACTGCAATCCCTTTTCTTCCATTCTCCTCTTGGGATCTTGGGCACTCATGCACACACGCCTGGAGTGAGTTTCAAACCTCTCAGTCCAGGACTCAAACCATGCTCAGTCATGTGGGGGACCAGTGATGTAACGATCAAACCATCTGTTAGGCCCAATATGTTTATTTTTAATATTTATTAAACTTACCTACTGAATATCGTATTAAAAATACATTAACTAATAATATTTCTTGCATTCATTTTTATTTTTCCTGAGAAAATATTATATAAACTCTTTGAGTCTTTGAAGTCAATATTTCTAGTAGTACTAGAACCACTTTGTAAAAAGCTTTACTAAGGAATAATTACACACCATAACATTTACCTGTTCTGGGGGGAGGTGGAGAGAGGTTTTTATTACATGCCATTTGTGCACACCAGAGATACAGAGAGAGAGTGAGAAATTATCTCCAGGGGCAATGGCCAGGCTGCAATCCCTTCTCCTCCACCCTCCTCTCAAGATGTTGGGCTCGCACACAGCTGGTGTGATTTTTAAGCTACCAATCAACCATTCAAATCATGGTTGGCCATGTGGGAATTTGTGCCTTAACTGCCACAGTACCTGCTGGCCCCAATGTTTAGATCATTAAAAGCTACTTCCTATGATGCTCTAGAAAGAAGATACATTTATTAAATCTGAATATAATCAATGGTCTGGGGTTTCTGACCCAAATCACCCATTCAAATCAGGGTTGGCCATGTGGGAATCTGTGCCATAACTGCCACAGTACCTGCTGGCCCCAATGTTTAGATTATTAAAAGCTACTTCCTATGATGCTCTAGAAAGAAGATACATTTATTAAATCTGAATATAATCAATGGTCTGGGGTTTCTGACCCACTTCATTTTAAAGGAATGAGATAAATCCTTAACAACAACAAGAGACTACAGTGTTGCATCATCACTTAAACAGTATGTCTGAATGTAATGGGAAAGAATCAGCACTGCTGTTTTAAGGTGCCTTTCCAGCAGTGACAGAGCTATAGTTTGCATTTCTACACCCACTCTGCTATTCACCTTTTTCATAAAAGTCTTTGAAGCTTTTCTAATTGTTTTTATCAGGCAACAAAAAATAGATGTGTGAAGGGAAAATGATTTCTTCTCAATTTGACTTAAATTTAAATTGAGCACAGGCTCAATTGGGCTACAGCATACTAATAATTTTTGCCTCCTTAGAGAAATTGACATCAGTTGGGGTAGGGTGGGAGCCATACCAGGTTCTGCTTTGTAGGTTTTCATAGAGCTGTCAGCGCCAATTTAGTTTGCCCTTTATGGAGAGTGAGATGGGAGAGTTAGAAGTGGGATTCTGAGAGCAAGTAAGTTATCCAATAGTAGAAGTCCTAGATTTGCAAAGAAGTAAAGAGTAAAGGTTGTCAGTTTGGGGCCTGCAGGTGGCATGATATTTAAGGCATTGGAGTTCCACACAGCCAAACACAGTTCAAGTCATGAACCTGGTGGCTTGCTTTCTCATGTTCCCTCTATCTCTATCTCTTTCTGGTGTGTAAATAATAATAATAATTAATTAGCAATAATAAATAAAATTACATAAATAATTATGTTTAAAGATTTGGTCATCATTTTTTTTTTAATTTACCATAGATAGAAGTGAGAAAGCAAGCTGCCAGGTCAGAGACTTGAACAATGTTCATCCATGTGGGAGACCAACACCTCAAACACCACACCAATTGCTGGCTTTAAATAAATAATTTGTAAAAGAATAAATAAAAAGTTTGTCAGGTTTTTTTTTTCTTAAGTTGTTTTCCATGGGGCATGTGTGCTCACCAGACAGACAGAGAGAGGATAAATGAGAACTCAACCCTCCCCCCAGGATGGCCATGCTGCAATTCCTTCTCATCTAGTCTCCTCTTGGTATTTTGGACTTGTATGCACATGTGACCAGCATGATTTATAAGCCACCAGGTCCAGCACTTAAACCACAATCAGCCCCATAGAAATCCAGCACTTCAACTACAGGATCACCTGATGACACCTAGATTTATTTTTTTTATCCACTGGAGTTAATGGACTTTGTGGCAGACTGTAATTGGACTTACTTTGTGAGCATCTTGGATCATACTAATTACTGTAAGAATATATAGTCTCTGAGTACAGACTGTAGTTTTATTTGCTATGCCAGTAACATTCTAGTATCAAGAAACAATTTTATTTTATCTTGAAACCCAAAATTTACTTTTCTCAATGGAATGTTTGCTGCAAACTCATTAAGTCACACTGGAACTGAAGTCTCTTCTGAGTGTTTTGTTTTGTTTTTGTTTGTTATAGAACACATGCACATATCAGAGTGAGACACAAACACATACACACATACAGAGAGAGAGAGAGAGCACAAAAATGAGAAAGCAAGCTGCCAGGTACTTCATCACTTGTCTCTCTCCTTGCTCTTCAAATGCAAATTAAGCACACCAAAAGGTTGATAACAGAACTAGCTAAGACAATTACTGCACCTAAAGAATGTCAAATACTATAAAAATGTGGGCACACGAAATAATGAATTCTTATTAAAGATTATGTAATGCTCATGAAATGTAAATGAACTTTAGGTGAGATTTTGCTCACACTTCTTTGAATTTATAAGGACAAATCAGTCTTAGTTTGAGCAAAATTCATACTCTCCACACCAGTTGACTACACAATTTAGACTAGATTAGAGCAGGCTTTAACAGCACCTCAGATAGATCCTCAGTCATCCACTGCCCTTTATATCAAAGGCCATTTGGTTCCACTCCAAGGATTGCCAAATTCAAAACACATTTCATAATTCTAATGCATATTTCAGATCATTCACTTAAACAAACAATATGTTCTAAGAAACTTATTTCCAGGCAAAGCAAAAAAGGCCTTAATAATGGGACACAGAAAAACACTAAATAAAAAAGTAGTAAAGAAACATAATTATTCTTTTACCACCCTGTTTATCCACATGTAAACCCACGATTGGTTTAATTTGTGGTTACTTCATAATACAACAAAAAGTTTAAATTATAAATCACAGTGCTACAGAGATGATCTGAACAGATCAGTTCTTCTGAGAATGCCATGTTTTTAGAAGGCTTGTACAGCAATAGGCTTCTACAGAGAGTATCCCTTAAGGGTGGGACACAGAAGAGTTTTAACTAAAGTCGCTTAACTCTTCATCTTTTACAGCAGAACAGAACCCAAATGGCTGAATTTCTATAGGATTTCTGACAGGAATACAATAGAGCTGGTTTCAAGGTCAACACATTGACACTTAATTGCTGTGACCTTCTTATCCAGAAGTTGGGATTCACATGAAGACTACAATGAGTGCCCCAAATCTGAGGTAATCAACCCTCACAAAGGCTCAGTATCTGAAGATTTTGAAATGACCAACTGCAAGTTTTTTTTTAAATTTTTTTTGTACTTGCAGAGTAGTTAAGAAAGAACACTGCTGAATCTAGTTCACACCTGTATGAAAATAAAAATTCCTTTAAGTGCAATACCCAAAGAGAGCAGTTGTGACACTTTAAACTTCCATAGTGCAATAGGGCCTGTCACTGGCATTGAGTGGTCTGCATTGGCTTCTGTAGCTCCAGATGACCAATGGCTGTACAGGCTGGTTGGTTGTATTCTAGTTATCTTAGAAGGGTTAGCAAAGACCATTCCTTAATGGTACTGTGTGACTGCTTTTCTGATTTTCAAGCACAGCATACTGGTTGTCTAGCTGAAGTTTAAGAGCCTGGTTTCTTGAAATCTCATCTCTACCTTTCTTTTCCTGTCTTACTACTTCAAAGCATTTCATTTCTTTATCCCTCCAGCTATCTACATGCTTGGCAGGGGACTGCAGCAATGGGAACTGTGTGTCACTGTTTATCTTTGGCAGTTCCTGTGGTGTTTTCCTTGTTGTTGTTAACCGGGCCCCAGGATGACTATACACAGCCTAGTCATGGCCAGTTCTGGGGTTTCTGCAACCACTTACTGGCAGGAGGCATTTGTGCCAGAGCTACTTTTATTCCTGGGACCTGAAGATTTTTACACACCACTACCACCGCCAAATCCTCCACCTTCTTCTCAGTATCACGCTTACCTTCTCTCTTTTCATTATCATCTTCCTTTTCACTTATTAGCATTGCTTGAACTTTGAGGCCACTGTAATAAACTTCTTTTTGTTCAAAGTCTTTCCACTCATCTTCATCCTTCTTCATGACCTTGGCAGCTGCCCCAACGCCCACGGACAGAGCTCGATGTCCTGCCATTGCCAGTCTGGCCAATGAGTCCGCCAGTGCCCACCACATCTGCGTCTCTGCTACTCCCTCTGCTGTTCTGCCTCGCCCATGAGCTCCCCTCCTGGTCTCTCTGCTCCTTCTTGTCCCTTTTGGTGAAGAAGTTGTCCTGGCTCTGCCCCTCCTTCTCAGCCAGGCGGCAGCCTCTTCAGCCCCCGGTGGGTGGCGCCATTGGTGGACGCTGCCTTCAGGACGTGAAGCTCGGAATCAAGACTGGTTTGTCTCTCACACTGCTTGGCACAGTGATGCCTCTACCCCACAGAGTCACCCAAGCATGTGCGGTGGGGCAAGCAGCTCCTCTGGGTCCCATCAGCAGTGATCTGGTCTTCTCCTAGGCTCCACCACTTGCCTTGACCACTGTCACCCAAACCTGCCTGGGCTCCAGCTGCTGCAGCAACCCAGTGCAGGATCCTGACCACCCAACAGCTGAAGGGAGAGAGGGGCCCTTGGGCCAGAGCCTCCTGCAGGAGACCTTTTTCTATCTTAAGAGATAACATTAAATTCAGATGTACTTAATAGACAGTAAACATACAATGTGTTCTCTAAAAGCCAACAATATGCTCAATATCAATAACTTGGAAGTGATGCAGAAGGCAGACACATAAAAAAACTATTTGTGACCAGTTTAGCTGTAAAATGAACCCTGCTTGTTTGGCACAATAATACACTGACATTTGAGTAGGGAAAAATACTGCTAAAAAATTGATGTTCAGACAAATACTTGAAGAGCTTTGCTAATGCATTCAATGAAAAATTCTTATTTAATTATTTATCCATCGTGTCAAAATTATGTACTTATTGTGAGCCAGAACAAAATGGCTAATACCCTCACAAACACACACTTTAAAAATTATTTTTAAAAAATTAACTCCAGGAACAAATACACACACACTTTAAAAATTATTTTTAATTATTTTTTTCTGAGGGTCCAAGTTGTTGAGTAGCGATTATGGTGTTGGACTTCCACATGGCCTACTATGGTTCAAGTCCTGGACCTGGCAGCTTGAAAATCTGACAGGCACATGCACATGCACATGTATGCCCAAAATCTTAGGAGGAAATGGAGAAGGGATTGCAGAGGCCTATCCCCCAGAGAAGGGGGGTATCATTTCTCATGTTCCCTTTATACGGGTTTTATAAAACTTTCTGAGCACCATTTGATTTTGCTCTAGGCCTAACGAGAAACCAAAGTCAAACTTCTACATAATTGATCTTGGCTCCAGCCCATACTCCAGGTGCTGCTACTACAAAGTCACACAGACCCAAAAAGTAGCAGATAAAAACCCAAAGTGAGTACTGAGAGGTCTAACTCCCTAGAGATGTATTACAAAAGACTTGCCAAAGTCCACTAAGCCTACCTACCCTGCACATCAGTCACATATATAATCTCCCAGAAGAGCTTTATTACCCTATGAAAGAAACCCCCTCCTTCCTGGTGGGTGGGCTGAGGCCCCTGTAGCTTTAGAACCTCAGCTGCTTTTTCTCTCAATAAATTTTCCTTTTCTCTTGAGATGATGTCTCCTTAGACTTACTCTGGACCATGACATTTGGTTCATAGTCTGGAAAGACTCTGGTGGCAGCCGTCTCAAGTGGAACACATACCCTTTCCAGAACTCTCTGCTGCATGCTACACAGGATCTCTAGTTTGGGTGAGTAATGAAAATTTAGAACCTATTACTTGAACATGTCATCCAGGGACCAGATCCCCTCACTAGGAAAAATTTTAGTGCTATACTGTCACCCTCTTCCAAAGGTTGAGACCAGGTCCCTTCCTGCTTCTATTGAACTGGGGGATGCCCCTCCTCAAGGGAAGTCCACTTCTCACGGTCAGAGATTTTTGAATGAGACATGTTCTTTCCACAAAATTCTCCCCCTGGGTCTCATCCTGTCCCTCCTCACACTTGAGTCAACACCCAACAGTATATTCCTTTGGCTTGTCTCCTGAAAATCCCCACTTGCTGTACTCTGGAGGTGAAGTCAAGCTGTGCCATGCTGTCTTTTTCTGTAATTCAGACTGGTCTTATTATAACCTTGACAATGATTTTCAGTGAGCAGAAATGGCACTTTTGTTATCCAAATGTTTTATAATCTTGATCATTTTCTCCAGCATACTGGCAAGTGGTCTGAGGTTCAGTATCTACAGGCCTTTTTCCATTTATGCACCCTTCCTTTATAAGGTCTGTACCCCTTATGACATTCTCCTTCCCTAAGACCCTCTTCCACCCTGTGAGAATCCCAGATCCCTCAGATCCCTCCACCCCCTGAAGATTCCTTCAACTTTGCTGACTATATTCCCTGTCCCTACAGCCCTCCTCTTCCTGTGGCTCCTGTTTCCCACACACCAGGAGATCCATCTACACTTTCCTCTCTTCCTTCTCCCCTCCCCATGCTTGTTCTCACACTCTACCCTCTCATTCTCACAAGCCTGACAAGCCCACTAGTTCTCCTTTGCCTCTCTGGGAAGTTGCTGAAGGTGAAAGGATTATTCATGTTCAAGTTCTTTTTACCCTCTCTCATCTCTCTCAAATTGAAGAAACTAAGTTTTTTCTTCTTCTTCTGTTTTATTTTTTTTGAGAGGTTTTTTTTTTTTTTTGAGAGGTTTTTGCTATTGGGTGCGTGCACTCACCAGAAAGAGAGAGACAGAGAGACAGAAAGTGAGAAATCACCCACTGGAGGGATGGCCGCGCTGCAATCCCTTCTTCATTCTACTCTCGGATCTTGGGCATGCATGCACATGCACCCGACGTGAGTTTAAGCCACTGGATCTGGGACTTCCAACTGCACTTGACTACATGGGAGTCCAGTTGTATAGCCATTACACCAACTGCAGTCCCCAAACTAAGTTTTTTCTTAACCAACCCCACATTTTTTTATCAAAGAATTTCAACACCTTACTCTATATTATCAGCTCAACTATCAGGATATATATGTTATACTTTCCTTGGCCTTCTTTTGTCTGAGGAAAAAGATTTCATTGGAGCTCAGCCATGGCTTTTGCCAACTCCCTGCATACCTAGAGCCATAACCAACATCTTTCAGATCCCAAAGCAGTCCTCCTAATAGACCTCCAAGTGGAATTATCAGCCAGAATCCCATATCCTCGACCTCATGGTTCACTTTCTAAAACATCTTATTGAACGTATAAAAAAAGGCTGCCCTTGGGACCAGAAAATGGTGTAATATTTATATTGCTGAGCTCCCATGGAGTCGACCATGGTTTGGTTTCTGGACCGGTGGCTTAAAATTCACTCCAGACATGTGTGCATGCATGCTCAAAATCCCAATAAGCTCACTGTAAGTAGTCTCCATTGGAAGGCAGTAATGCTGGCTGATTATGGGGTGCAATCAGCAAGAAAAAGTGAGTGAAATAACCCAGATATAAGAGTGACAGATTGTAATGAGCAGGAGGAACATAAGCAGTATTGCAGATATCAATATTCCAGAGTCGTAGTGAAATAATCCATTTTTAAAAAATGTTTGTATGTTTAGGTGTGGTGGTTAAGACACTGGACTCCCACCTGGCTGAACATGGTTCTAGTCCTGGACCCGGTAGCTTCAAAATCATGCTGGGCCAGTATGCTTGTTTAAAAATTTATAGAGGAGAATGGAGAAGGGGTTGTGGCATGGTCATCCCCTTGGGTGTGATTTCTTACTTTCATTCTCTCTGTCTCTCCAGTGAACACACACACTCTACGGCAAAATCCTCTCTATTAAAAAAATATGTATATGACTCTAAATTCTAATTTCAATATGGGTCTCCTTCAATATATTTCCAGACTCACTTAATTTTCCAATCATCCCCAAACCATTACTGTGATTCTGGCATTCAAGGCTATGAAGCCTGGAAGAACAATGAGGTGCTTTCTGCACTCAGGGACTTCCAATGCTGTCATTACCATTTGCCCTCTGATCCAAATGACTATCTGTGGAATCTGGCTGAGAATTTCTCCCTCTTTTATGACATAGACTCACAAAAATGAATCATTTTCTTATTAATATTCAGAGAAAAATAACTTTATCTTGTTCTCCTAGAATATCCTTTTATCTCTATCTTAATTTCTATTGATTTTTTCTTGTATATAACTTGTTACTTTGTATACCTACTTTTCTCATTGTACATTTACTTTTCCTATCAATACTAACACAAATAGTCCTATGTAAATGTTGAAAAGAGACTTA
>NW_006203609.1:1159-11052 GCF_000334495.1 Tupaia belangeri chinensis | reverse complement strand
CGATTTAAGACATTGGAGTAGGCAAAGACTTCTTAAATAAGACTCCCAAAGCACAGGCAATAATCCCTAAAATAGACAAGTGGGACTATATCAGACAAGAAGTTTCTGCACAGCAAAGGACACAGTAACAAGTGTGAACCGACAACCCTCAGAATGGGAAAATATTTTTTGTTATATATGCCTCAGACAAGGGCCTGATAACCAGAATACACAGGGAACTCAAGCGCCTTATGCAAACAACAACAAAAAATGATTAACCCAATTAAAAGATGGGAAAATGAGCTGAACAAAAAATCCCTCCAAGGAAGACATATGAACGGCCAAAAAGCATATGATGAAGTGCTCAAAATCCCTAATCATAAGGGCGATGCAGATAAAAACCACAATGAGATACCACCTAACTCCTGTCACAATGGCAAATATTAAGAATATAAAAAGTCATAAATGTTGGGGGGATGTGGTGAAAAGGGAACCCTCCTACACTGTTGGTGGGAATGTAAACTAGTTCAACCACTGTGGAGAACAATATGGAGGTTTCTCAAAGATCTACAAAAAGAACTACCATTTGATCCAGCAATCCCACTTCTGGGTATGTACCCAAAGGACAGGAGAACGCTCAGTCAGAAAAGTGCTTGCACTTCAATGTTTATTACAACATTATTCACAATTGCTAAGACATGAAACCAACCTAAATGTCCACAAACTGATGAATGGATTGGAAAAGTGTGGTATATATACTCTATGGAATACTACTCAGCCATAAAAAAATAACAGACCCTGGCATTTGATAGAAAGTGGTCAGATATGGAGGATCTATTGTTGAGTGAAGTAAGCCAGGCCATGAAAGAAAGATATTGTATGTATCCACTTAATATATACCGACTATCTGAACTCTATAGTAGAGAGCGAAATACTGGAGGACAATGAAAGTACTTAATGAGAATAAGAAAGTGGGGAATGGGGGGGGGTGAAGAGAAGAGGATAGAGAAAGATAGCAAGAGAACAAATAGAGAGGCAGGACATTAGTGAGCAACATATGGCTTTTTACCTGTTGATGATGACATGTATAGTATTCTCAACTGGATTGGTTTGAGAAGTATTTCATGATGGGTAAAGTCTTTTTACCAGCAAAATGAGAAATAGTGATTGAGTGTTTAAAAAAATAATTAGAATAATAACAATAATGATTGGGAAAAACATTGAAAAGATATTGAATGATGAAGTGGGGAGATTAATGTCTCTGTATTGACTGACATGCATGGCATTCCCTTTTGAAAAAGCAATGTAATACACTGTAAAGTTATATGTAATCCAATGTAATATAAAGAAGATTATGATGATAATAAAAATAAATTTAAAAATGCCTTCCATACACTAGTGAGGAATCCACCAGTGACTGACATTATTCCTTTCCCTCTTTGCTAAGGCATTACACAGAATTAGGCTATTGTGGATTTTCTTTTTATTTAGAGAGATAATTTTGCTATAAGACACATGTGATTGCCAAAGAGACAGAGAGAAAAAGTGAGGAATCACCCCCCCGGGGGGGATGGTCACACTACAATCCCTTCCCCATTTTACTCCATTCCAGGATTTTTGGCATACATGCACAAGTGCTCACCATGAGTTTTAAGCTCCAGGGTCCAGGGTTCAAACCATGGTCAGTCATGTGGGAATCCAGTGCCTTAACTACTATGCTACCTACTAGTCCAAATTTTGTACATTTTAACACCATTTTATAAAGTCACTAACCATTTTAATAACAACAGTTGGTGATACAAATACTTTGGCCTCTCTTAGTCACAAAATTACAAAGCATGTTGTCTCAGGATGGGGTGGTTCCCAAAGTCTTACTTGGCCATTATGAAATCATAAAGTCTTGGAGAGAAAAACAGTGCAAAACATGTTTTTCCCAAATTGTTTTTCACTAAAATGGAAGGTGACAGGCAGAGCCACAGGGCAGAGAGATCCCCAGAGGTCCTGGATGTAACTTAAGTAAAACAATAAAAAGACAGGGAAATCAGAGCTGTTCAGATAAAGCACAAGGCTCAGCACCTCTAGAAATGCCTTTTTAAAAGTTCTAGTTATGTCCCTGCCTGTCATGCCAGTCTGGAACACATTTTATACAGGTTGAAGGCAGCAGGCAGAAGTTTGAATCTTCTGTGCCCTCCACAGAGTTGACTTTCCCAACAGAGGGCTGAGCCTGAAGACAATCCAGTTTTATCTCCTCAGCTCCCACAATTAGGGCTTTTTATCTGTGTTGGGCCAGCTCAGACATGTCACTACCTTTGATTCACTTCCTTTGATTCATGTTTTGGTATTTCTGCAGCCTTTACAAATGGTGTGTAAGATGACACATTTGAGCTGTCATAGATACTGGAAGTCAAGCATCTACAAGGATGGGGACCTGGTACTGGGTGGATTTTTTCCTCTTCATACCATGGAAGAGAAAGAAACTGTAAGCCAACTACATTTTCTGATGAGGCCACCTGAAGTAGTGTCAAGACCTCAATAAGTTGTTGGTTATATGTATGTGTAAATGTGTTTATACCTGTGTAATAATGTAGTTGGCATTTGTGTGTGTGTGTGATTAATCACATTGAGAATAATCAAGTATGCACAGAAATGAGAGAAGAGCACAGTTGTGAACTCAGGATGCCTTGTTATCCTTTTAGTATCTTTCTTTTTCTCATTTTTAGTGTTTCTCTATTTCTTTTAAGCAGAACATAGAATAAATATAGTTTGTTCACCACTCCATCAACACCATCCTTATATTCAGTCTATGGGAACTCAGAATGAGTGAAATTGTTGGTACCTTAGCACTTTTGGCACCAAACCCATATAGTGAGGAGGTCTTCATGCATACTGTGACACTGAGAACCTGACATGAAGTTAATATTATAATCAAGGTGCTGAATCTGGGTGCTTGCAGCTACCTAGGGGATGATAGAAGTGTGGTTTGTAGAGAAGCCATGGGTATCTAAAGGCCATCACCACATATAAACCAGCAATGATAGTCACACTTCAGTCCCTTTTCTATACTCCTTTCAAGATTTTGGGCATACATGCACATGTTCCTGTCATAATTTTCAAGCTTCCAGGCCCAAGACATGTACCATTACCAGCAATGATAGTCACACTTCAGTCCCTTTTCTATACTCCTTTCAAGATTTTGGGCATACATGCACATGTTCCTGTCATAATTTTCAAGCTTCCAGGCCCAAGACATGTACCATTGTCAGCCTTGTGGGAATCCAGAGCCTTAACCACCATGTCACCTCCTGATCCCTCCATGATGTATTTTATAGCACAACAAAGAAAGCTTCCTTTAAAATCTCAAAATATATGTGAGAAATGTGGCCATGAGATCTTTCAGTAGTTCAAAAATATTAGTTTCAAATCTAAATATAACAAGGATAAGTAAAAACTTACAACCAAAGAGCAAGGTGGGAGTAATTGGATAGAACATTACTAAGTAGTAACATTACAGGTAATAGAGATTCTGACCAAATCCACTTGTATGTATTATATACAAGTTTGCAGATAGGCCTGGGAGAACTTTCACAAGTCTGATTAAGCCTTTATCTAGCACAAGCCAGCAAGTGGAATAGAGGTCAAGGTCTTGTACTCTGATGTGGTTACAATTCAATTTGCAGACCCAGAGGATTGAATCTCACAATTTTTGCTCCAGATAGTGACTGTTTTCAGTCTGATTTTAGGCCAACCAATGAGGAGTTATAAGTTCCTTTGAAACTAGTAACGAGGGTATAGCGAAGAATCACCAGACCACAGAAAGCAAAACCACAGTAACTGCAGAGCTCATCTCCTATCTAGAGTGGGGTCTAACTCTTAACTCAGCATAGAGCTTAAGGCAGCTGATTCCTACATAGCTGACTACATGGTTGAAGTCCTGAATTGAGTTGTTTGAAAAACATGAGAGGTCGAGGTATGTCTACTTGTCCAATAATCCCAAGAGCAGAATGGAGGAGAAGGAATAATGACATGACCTTCTCGCCAGTGGATGAATTCTCTATTTCTCTCTCTCTTTTTCACTCTGGCACCCCCCAATTAAAAAAAAAAAAAAAAAAAAAAAAAAAAAAAAAAAAAAAAAAGACTTGATGCTGTCAATAACTGAGTAGATTTGAATTAAATATTTAATTTCAAACTAAAACATATTTAACAACATTTTTTCAAAGTTACCATAATAGCATATAAAATATAGAAAAAGCCATCTAAAACTACCTGAAATGTGCCAAATGTTTAAAAAATTAGCAAGCCAGACATTATTTATAGTTTCTCTATTTCTTGAAAAAGAATTATTTGTTATTTATCATTATCATCATTTTGTTTTTCATTTGCAACAGGCATGTGTGCTAACCAGAGAGACAGAGAGGAGTGGAGAGAAAGTAAGAAATCGAGCCACCAGGTTTCAACTTGAAGTGTGTGTTGGCCATGTGTGAGTCCAGGGCCTTAAACACCATGCCACATCTGGCCCTGACAGGTGCTATTTAAATGTTCCAGAACATAGGGAAAAATAATAAATGTTTCATTAATGGTTTCTGGAACTAAATAGAAACAAGGTGACATGTGGGATATACCCAATTCTAGAAGGGTTATGAAGGTAAGTGTACACTTGGTGAATGTAACTCATAATTGAGTACTATTCAATCTGATACTTACTGCCAATAGACTATGATACTAAAGTTTTCATTACAGAAAATGTGAACTATTTCAGGTGATACATATGGTAATGGCCTTAGTCCAATTGTTCATGTTATATTTAAAAATCCTAAAACTACTTTGTATTTTATAAATATGCATATCTGTAATTTGTCTATATATACATTTTTATATGTATGAATATAGTGAGTGTGTGCACTTTTTAGTCATATTCTTAAAGATATGTTATCTTCTCTATACATTCATGATCCTCTTTTAAAATCACCTCTGTTCAGACAACAGTGTCATCATCCAGTTAAATGACACCTTGTCTCACTCACAAGGCCTTCAAAGTCACTCTTAATTGTTTGGACACGATTTGCTTAATCAGAGTGAAAAATAATTTTAAAGGTTTCTGGAGCCCTGGGAGCATTATTCACAATAGCTCTGTGTACCAGTGCAGAAGAATCTCTGGGCCTATAATTTATGTCTTGTGGCTTGGCTGAAGGATTTCCCCTGGATCACATGACTTGACTGTATTTATTAATCCTGTCCCCTCTGTTTAGATACAGATGGAAGAACTACCAATTCTTATTGGCCTTTCACTTTGCCATTGAGGAGATCAATAAGAGTCCCTATTTTCTCCCCAACCTTTCCCTGGGTTATGATTTCTACAATGTATTTCCCAGTGACAAAAGAACTTTAGAAAGTGCTCTAGTTTTGCTCACAGGAGGGAATCAGTCCCTGCAAAATTACAATTACCAGACACAGAAACAACCTGTTGCTATCATTGCCAGAAACATGCCTATATTTTCAGCCCAAGTTGAAACCCTATTAGAGCTCTACAAAAGTCCACAGGTAAGTGGGTTGTCAGGTTAGAAAATTAGAATTGGATAGCTCCTAATATAATCCTTTTATATCTGAGAAAACGTGGAAACTGGATTTATATAGCCCTGGAGACTATCAGTACTTCTCTTGGTTGTTTGAAGACAATTTGCTTAAACAGAGGGACAAAAGGGACAGGTTCTTTCCTGGGTCATGAGATTACTAACACTACATGGATGAGAAAGAAAAAGAGCAGTGGTAACTAAGCTGGTGATAGGGTGGTTAATGTGCATGGATCCCATTTGGCTGACTGCATGACTCACATCTTGATCCTTGTATCCTGAAGAATACACTGGGTATATGTGCTTGCATGCCCAAACTCTCAACATAGAAGAGATATTGGTATGACCGTCCCCTATGGGAGTGATTTCTCACTATCCCTGTCTATCTCCCTGTGGCAAGCACACATGATTTAATTTGCCCTCTGACAAATTAAAAATGAAAATAAGTAAAGTCTGTTAAATTCTACCCATATTTCTTTCCATAGCCATGACATCCAAACCCCAGTGATGGAAATATTGATAGTTCTTTTAAAGATGCCTCCTAAAAACTGCACACAAAATAGAGAGCCACCCTATCTTAGGACAGGACAATATTAGGGGGCATTCAGAAGACAATTGGACACAAAAATATAAAAACCTTTGCATTCATTATCACTTATGCCAGCACTGGAGATCCTCCAAACTCTCTATGGCTCAGGTTTCCCAGCTGAGGTTTACTAGCTCCCTCTGCCCTTCCTCACATCCACGCAGGTGGAATCACTTGAAAGCACTTCTAGTTACTCTCAGCAGGACAACTCTACAGCTCAGAGGTTTTTCCAAGGAAATTGTCTTATAAAAGTTTCAGGAAACCTTATTGGTAAACACAATATTAGCATAGGATAATTGTTGTTGAAAAAATTTATTTAAAAAATATCATAGAGGCTATATGCCTGTGTTTTAATGACAATATAGTTTATGCTGTATTGATAAGATACAGTATGAAAAACTCAATACAGTATTTTTTCTCAGAGTTTATATTTTAAACTTGGCATCTAGGGAAGGAAGCCTCTGATACACATTGTCACAGGGGCCCAGTGTGGTAGAATCACTATCATCTTTTGCACCATCTTTATAAAGTTTATACATACCTTAGTTCCCAGTGTAGACAATAAAGTATGTATTGAACCTTATGGTTTTTCTTTCATGCTTTGGTCTGGAAGTGATATTGTTAGTTGTACTAGTCACATGTCCATTCTCAAAAAAAAGTGATTGAAAATAGTCTCCTAATGGTCATATTGACTGAATAGAAATGATTCTAGCATGCAATCTCTTCACTCAATATTCCATTCTGTTGTCTTAACAGGTAGAGAATTATCTCCTCCCAGCTTAAGTGGTAATTTAAAAAAAAAATACACCAACATTAGAATCAGATTATTTTAAATTTTTTTGAAGATTCAAAAATTCTGTATTTTTCAAAATAAAAATCACACACTTTTTAGAGACAGTATAAACAAGAGTTACCAAAACATTTTCCCAGGCATAAGCATATATAGATTCATTAATTATATGCATAGGGTTACAAGTGTGCTTATAAAAAGTTCATTGGAAATACACACAAGGTTCTTGTCATGAACACTGTGTAGTGTTACAATTCTATATTCAAACTAGGAACATTGACAGTATGTTAAATTCACTTACAAGTAGACAAAATGCAAAATACACTTCAACTTTCTTTTAAAAAAGGAAGTACAATTCCCACTTTCCAACATGAGGGGCTCTGATTGCAAGGAGAACTAGGGCAGAGTGAAAATTTTGCATGCCCTTTTGACTTAGGATTAAAAAAGTGTGTGAAGTGAATCATCTAAATAATATTTAGAAAGGCACCCACTGACCTCACTGGCAAATCCAGCCAGCCCCCAGAAATGCTCTGGTGCAGTCTGTGATGGGCAAATGACTGCTCCAGGATTCCTCCCTGCTCCAGAAACAGAATCAGATCCCTGCATAAGAAAGTCTTTGTAAATTTAATTTTATTACACATAACATGTACTAGTTATTTTTTAAATTAACTGACTGCGCTGCTGCTTTATGGTGTACTGGACACTTGTACGTAGGTGATCAATGTACTTGGGAGGCCACATATTTTTCTCAATGCTGTATCTATATTCCACATGCAAACATTTCAGGGTAGTTAGTTTAATACAAAAATTTTTAAGATAGTGGGAACCAGCAGTTAGCATAATGGTTATGTCGCTGGACTCCCACGTAGTCGACCATGGTTTGCATCCTGGACCTGGTGGCTTAAAACTCACGCCGGGCGCGTGTGCCTACGTGCCCAAGATCCTGAGAGGAGAATGGAGAAGAAGGGATTGCGGCGTGACCATCTCCCCTGGGGGGTGATTTCTCACTTTCTGTCTCTATGTCTCTCTGTCTGTCTGGCGAGCGCACGCGCGCTATAGTGAAAACCTCTCCAAAGAAAAAGAAAAGAAAAAAAAAGAAAAAAATTTTTAAGGTAGTTAGTTTAATTTAAAAAAAATTAATGAGAATAAATGTTTTTAACTCGTTTGCCTTACCACCAAGTTTTGCAAATTACCCCACTCCACCTACTGATTTTAGTAAAAAATGAAAACAAGCAAAAAAAGCTAAGAAGGTTGAATTTTAGTTAAATGATCCCAACATGGCATTTAACATTGTTTATTTTAAAAAAAGTTATTTATTTCTTTTTAATCAGGTCACATATGATCCTTTTGATCCCGTCCTTAGTGATAAAGACCAATTTCCATCAGTTTATCAGATGGCCACCAAGGACAGCTCTCCGGTTATGGAATCATCTCCTTGTTGCTGCATTTTGGCTGGACGTGGGTGGCACTCTATGTATCTGATGATATGCAAGGGGAGCAGTTCCTCTAGGATGTAAAGGCAAAGATGACAGAAAAGGATATCTGAATAGCCTTTACAGAAAAGTTCACTGCCACAAAAGGTGTCTTTTTAGATCATGTCTTCCTTGTTGTGAAGAGGATCAGAGTTTCATCTGCAAATGCGTATATAATACATGGTGATGAAGGGAGTGTCTGGTACCTGGGATTGGAACAAAAATTCTATTTAATTTTGGGAAAACTATGGGTTATGAGAAATCTCCACTCCTCAGCATGGAAAACTATTTTACCTGCTTTTTGTTATTCTTGTCCATATTTTTTCCATGGAAGCCTCTTATTTTCAAACCAGAAAAGGAAAATTCCTGGCTTTAAACAATTTCTCAAGACAGTCAACCCTTTCCAATTCCCAGAAGATTTTTATTTTAGTAAACTCTGGGTTTACTTTTTTCATTGCTCACTTACTGGGTTACTATGTAGCAAACTTGGAGATTGCCGACCAAATTCTTCCATAGAGTTGCTACCACCTAATTTTGACATGATGACAACATCTGACTCCAGCTTTTTTATCTATCATGCTGTGCATGCAGTGGCCCAAGTTCTTGATAAGATGCTTTTGCAAAAAATAGAAATGGGATTTGTAGGAGATTCAGACAAGTCTATTCTTCCCTGGCAAGTAAACATTCTTTTTATTTATTTATTTATTTATTTATTTATTTATTTATTTATTTATTTATATTATCATCACAATCTTGTTTATAATACACTGAATCGCATATAACTTGACAGTGTATTACATTGCTTTTTCAAAAGGGAATGCCATGCATGTCAGTCAATACAGAGACATTAATCTCCCTACTTCATCATTCAATATCTTTTTATTGTTTTTTCTAATCATTATTATTATTCCAATTATTTTTTTAAACAATCACTATATCTCATTTTGCTTGTAAAAAGATTTTACCCAAGCACCTGATGATATTTAGAGGCATTATCTTTTTCATTTAAAAAAATATTTCTGCCATAGATCATGTTCTCTCACCAGAGGGAGACATTGAGAGAGAAAGAGAAATCTCCCTAGGTGATATGGCCATTCCACAATCCTTTCTCCTCCACTCTCCTCCTGTGATTTGTTCACCACACACACACTTATGCCTTGCATGATTTTCAACCTTACAGGTCTGAGATTCAGACCATGGTCAGTCATGTGGGATTCCTCATTACCTCTGGCCCCTGAAATTTTTTATTTTATTTATTTATTTGTTTTAGGTTTTTCCCTTAGAGAAAGTGTGCTCACCAGAAAGGAGTGAGACTGAGAGGAGAACAGTGGGAAGTCAACTTTTGGGAAGATGGCCATGCTCCATCGAATCCCTTCTCCTCCATGCTCCTTTTGGGATTTTGGACATGCACGCAGACATGCCTGCCATGATTTTCAAGCCACTAGATCAAAACTCAAATCATGGTAGGTCATGAGGAAATCCACTCACCCTAACCACCA
>NW_006203609.1:0-1149 GCF_000334495.1 Tupaia belangeri chinensis | reverse complement strand
TGAATAATCCTCTTTCTCTAAAGTGAGCTCTCCATTATTTGTACATGACTAGTCCACTCTGTGTGTTCTCTGTGAAGTGTCCTTGGAGGCTGGCTCCTTCCCATCATCCTCTTTCTGCTCTCTGTCCCCTTGACTTTGCCATATCTTTCCCTGTCCTTGATGTTATAAAATAATAGGAGAAGGAAGTATGGAATATAGTCACAACATAAACTTAGCATAACTTAGAATGAATACAATCAAGGTGGACAAAATATTGGAAGAAAACTTAGAATATTCTAAAGTCAGAATAACCATTTGGGGAGTATCTGAGCAGTTGTGCTCTTTCACTGGCATGGATGACCTACAGGAGGCTGCATTTATTTATTGTGCCTGTCTTAATCATAACAGAATTAATTTTAATTTTCCTTATACTACCTTCAAAAATTATGGAAGAAGGAACAGTGATCCAATTTTAAAACATGGAATCACTTTTTTTCTTTAAATGCATTTATTTACATTCATTCACTATACATCATCACAGCAAACAAAATGTGATTTCCCAACCAGAATACACTGTATATTGGCTCAATCAAGCACATCAACATACGTGTTATCCGCAACAAACAATTTTCCATTTCTTATTTCCTGTATATTTTATTTTTACCATTCTTGATTCCCTCTCACAATCTGCCATGTCTTACCCTCCTCCCACACTGTCTCTGGTATTCATGGTTGCTTTCTATGCCTTTCCCCCCCATTTTATTGATCCACTAATGAGCTTAATCTAAATATTTCCAATAATAAGTGCAGCTGATATATACATATCCATGAACAAAAGTCTGACCCTAGGCATAAACCTCAGTGAGTAGAATGAACATTCTATAAAGTAGCACCTAGCTGGGACTATATAGCTTACTGCAGTCATCAAATATGCCTTTTTTAAAATTTCATGAAAAATAGTTTTCATGATGATTTTCCTCTTGAAATTTTTAAAAATGAATTCATTTACATTCATCCCCTAATCATTGTCAGAGCGTACAAAAAATGGTTACCCATCCAGTATATACTGCATAGTGGCTTAATCATGCATACTATGAATAATTTTCCATTTTTAGTTCTCTCTCTATATATATTTACCCCTATGTTTGACCTCTACCCTCTTCTCACACT
>NW_006203608.1:1198-3434 GCF_000334495.1 Tupaia belangeri chinensis | reverse complement strand
ATATTATAGAAGATTCTCTCCAAAACAAATGGATTTTTTTTTTAAGTTTAAATTGGGTTTTGTCTACAAAGGGGAGGGGACTCAGTCCTCGTTGACATCTTCTTCCAACATGGAGGCCAGGACTTTGCTCATTCCTTGCACTTCCTCTTAGCATGGATGTGTGTCCCCACCCTCTTTTTTTTTAATTACTTTTTATTTTATACATTTAATTCCTACACATCACTTTGCTTGTAATTTGAATTTATCCAGTGTGAATATACTTCACACCAGTCAAGTTGAGGATACAAAATATATTCTCATCAACAGATAATAACGCACTTCAGTGTCCCATAAATGTCCTGCCTTCTCTATTTTCTCCTTAATTTCTTTCCTTAAACTCACCTCTTCTTGATGAACTTGAGGGCTTGCTTCTCCTTGGCGACCTTGAGCAGCTCCATGGTACACTGCTTGTAGGGGGCAAAGCCACACACCTCCAGGATCATGCCACACACAAACCTGGTGTGATTGGTGAGGTGCCCGCAGCGGTGACTGTGCTCCAGCTTGCTTGTGTTCTGGATCACTTTGTGGGCCATGTTGAGGACCATGGCCATGAGGTAGCACAGAGACATGATTGAGGTTCTCCGATAGCTACTGATAGAGAAAAAACAAATGGATTTATTTCTGAAACAGGACTAGATTAAATGTCTTCTGCTACAACATACTAAAATAGAAAATGCTATATTAAAGGAACTTTATATATCTGGATTTTTGCCATAAGACATGTGTACTCACCAGAAAGAGAGAAAGAGAGAGACACAGAGAGGTGGAAAAATGAGAAATCACCCCCTGGGGAGATGGCCACACCATAATCCCTTCTCCTCCATTCTCCTCTTTGGATTTTGGGCATGCACACACATGCACCCAGTGTGTTTTTCAAACCACCAGATCAGAACTCAAACTGGGGAGATGGTTATGTGGGACACAGCACTTAAACCACCATGCCACCTGCTGGGCCAAGGACCTTTATATTTCTCAGGACTGCTTCTATAGTAATAGCTTAAATGTCCTAACATCTTTGATTTTGTTATTCCCCAAACTCATACCCCTGAAAAATTATCCAGGATTATTAGTCCTTAAGCAGGCTAAATTCCTAAGAATTTGATTATAATAAACACACATACACAAACCTGTTAGAAAATATCCATTATTACCCAATCCCTGAGACAACTTTCAAGTTGCTAAATTTAAAGAGGTGTGAGAATTGTTTTGAAATTGTGGCAGAACTTTAAATTACCATTCATTTATTCATTCGGTTTTTGCCAGACATGGGGGCAGAGGGTACATAAAGGAATATACCAAAAATATTTGCCACCATATAACTTCCTTTCTTACTGCCGTATAGACAGATGAATGGATGGATGGATGGATGGATAAATGGATAGATATAGACAAATAGATGATAAATAGATATAGATAGATAAACAATAGATAAATAGATCAATAGATATAGAGAGATAAAGCTATTGTACTCCATAATGGTTGATTCACTGGTGATATGGTTCCTTGAGGCTTAATTCTGTCTTAGCGTTCAGAGTGTACTTAAAAGCATGACTCCCAAAGGTGGGTCTCTATGAACATTTCTCAACAGACCTTTTAGTTGTGGGTGCTTTTGGGGTGTGTCTAGTGTCACAGATTTATCCTCAGACATACAGAGTTTTGTACTGTGCACAAAATCAGGTGTGATATGGTTCCTTGAGGCTTAATTCTGGCTTAGCATTCCGTGTGTACTTAACACCATAATTATCAGCGGTGGGTCTCTATAAATTTTTCTCTAGGTATCTTTCAGTTTTAGGTGTCAGTTGGGTGTGCCTACTGTCACAGGTTTGTGGTCAGGGATACATAGCTTTGTACAGTGTTCAAAATGAGGTGTGATATGGGTCCTGGAGGTTTAATTCTAACTAAACATTCAGTGTGCACTAAACAGCAGTACTTCCAATGGTGGGTCTCTGTGAACATTTCTCAAAAGATGTTTCAGTTGTGGGTGTTTTTGGGGGGTGCCTATTGTCACTGTTTTGTCCTGAGGGATACAGAGTTTTGTACTGTGTATAAAATCAGGTGTGATATGTTTCCTTCAGGCTAAATTCTGGCTTAGCGTTCAGTGTGTACTAAACAGCATGACTCTCCATGGTGGGTCTCTATGAACATTTCTCAACAGACCTTTCAGTTATGGGTGCTTTTGGGGTGTGCCTATTGTCAC
>NW_006203608.1:0-1003 GCF_000334495.1 Tupaia belangeri chinensis | reverse complement strand
GTTCAGTGTGTACTTAACAGCATGACTCTCAATGGTGGGTCTCTATGAACATTTCTCAAGAGAACTTTCAGTTGTGGGTGCTTTTGGGGTGTGCCTATTGTCTCTGTTTTGTCCTCAGGGATACAGAGTTTTGTACTGTGTACCAAATCAGGTGTGATATGGTTCCTTGAGGCTCAATTTTGGCTTAGCGTTCCAAGTGTACTTAACACCATAATTATCAATGGTGAGATTCTATACATTTTTCTCTAGGTATCTTTCAGTTTTGGGTGTCAGTTTGGTGTGCCTAGTGTCACAAGTTTGTGGTCAAGGATGCATAGCTTTGTACAGTGTTCAAAATGAGGTGTGATATGGGTCCTTGAGGCTTAATTCTAACTAAACGTTCAGTGTGCACTAAACAGCAGTACTTTCAATGGTGGGTCTCTATGAACATTTGTCAACAGATCTTTCAGTTTTGGGTGCTTTTGGGGTGTGCCTATTGTCACTGTTTTGTCCTAAGGGATAAAGAGTTTTGTACTCTGTACATAATCAGGTGTGATATGGTTCCTTGATTGCTAGTTGTGGCTTAACGTTCAATGTGTACTTAACAGCATGACTCTCAATGGTGGGTCTCTATGAACATTTGTCAACAGATCTTTCAGTTTTGGGTGCTTTTGGGGTGTGCCTATTGTCACTGTTTTGTCCTCAGGGATACAGAGTGTTGTACTGTGTACAAAATCAGGTGTGATATGGTTCCTTGAGGCTTAATTCTGGCTTAGCGTTCAGTGTGTGATTAACAGCATGACTCTCAATGGTGGGTCTTTATGGACATTTCTCAAGAGACTTTTCAGGTGTGGGTGTTTTGGGGGTTTGCCTATTGTCACTGTTTTTTTCTCAGGGATACAGTGTCTTGTACTGTGTACAAAATCAAGTGTGATATGGTTCATTGAGGCTTAATTTTGGCTTAGTGATAAGTGTATACTTAACACCATGATGCTCAATGGTCTGTCTCTGTGAACATTTCTCA
>NW_006203607.1:2657192-2657617 GCF_000334495.1 Tupaia belangeri chinensis | reverse complement strand
GGTCTGAGCAGGCTTCCCGGAGGAGGTGACAGTTGGCCTGGCCTTGAAGGGTGGGGTGGAGTGTCGGCAGTGGAGGAGGCAGGGAGGGTGCTGGAGGCAGAGGGGCCGCCCTATGGGCAGGGGTGGAGGTGCCGGGAGCCGCTTGCAGGTCAGTGGTGTGCGCAGGCCCGAGCAGCACAGCTTTGCCTCTGGGCCAGTGGGGGCACACAGGGTCGGGATGCAGGATGGTGGTGTGGTTCTAGGGGACACTGGAAGACACCCCAGCAGGTGAGAGCGAAGGACAGGCTGTAGGTGAGCGCAGAGGCAGGGCCCAGTGGTGGGACTGGTCTGACATCTGGGCGAAGGCCATGGTTGCCGAGCGGATCCCACATCCTGGCCGCCGGAAATGCCCAGACGGTCTATTTGGGGCAGTCTCGCTGTAGCGG
>NW_006203607.1:2652099-2657143 GCF_000334495.1 Tupaia belangeri chinensis | reverse complement strand
GCCGCCCAGAGCCTCCCCTTACCCGAGAGGGCAATTTTAATGACAGGTTTGTGAGTCTTTTTTAAAATTTTCTCTCTGACTGCTGGGCTCGGTGACCACAAATGAGGTTTTCTAAAAGCCCCAGGCTGTGGGGCCTGAGGCGGATGTGGGGAGCACTTCCTGTCCTCGCGGTGGAGGGGGGGCACAGGCTAACAGCTGTGCTGGGCGCAGGCCAGGGGCAGGCACGCGGGCAGGAGCAGGGAGCCTTTCATCCCCAGGGAGGACAGGAATTAGAACATGCGTTGTCCAGGGGGCACCTTGAGGGTGGCTTTGAAGTCTTACTTTAGAAACAGGACTTTGGGGGCCAGCAGATGGCATGGAGGTTAAGGTGCTGCTCCCACATGGCCAGGTGCACTATCTGAGTCCCAGACCTGGCTGCTTAAAAGTCACACCAGGCACACGTATGTGATCCCTGAGCTCCTGAGAGGAGAATGGAGGAGAAGGGTGTGCTGCACGGCCTTCCTCCCTGGAGGATGACTTCTCACTTTCTCTCTGTGTGTCTCTCTTTATCTCTCTGGCAAGTGCATATGCCCTATAGGAAAATTAAAAGAAATGGGCCAGCAGATGGCATACTGGTTATGTTGCTGGACTCCCACATGGCCAACTGCAGTTCGAGTCCCACACTCAGTGGCTTGAAAACCACAGTGGGGGGGACCAGCAGTTAGCGTAATGGCTATGTCACTGGACTCCCACGTAGTCGACCGCGGTTCGCGTCCCGGACCCAGTGGCTTAAAACTCACGCCGGGCACGTGTGCGTGCTTGCCCAAGATCCCGAGAGGAGAATGGAGGAGAAGGGATTGCGGCATGGCCATCCCCCCTGGGGGATGATTTCTCGCTTTCTGTCTCTCTGTCTCTCTCTGTCTGTCTGGCGAGCGCATGCACCCTATAGCGAAAACCTCTCAAAAAAAAAAAAAAAAAGAAAAAAGAAAGAAAGAAACATGATTTTGAATGATCTTTTTCTAGAAAAAAGTATCCATTCACTCATTTGTTTAGGATTTAATTATGGTCGATTTACAAAGACAGTTCTCAGGTTCGGGTTGCATGTATGACACCATCAGGGCAGCAGGGACCCAGCAGAGAACAAGACAGACTATGACTTGGTGAGCACCAAGTTGATGATTTAATGCGGGAGACAAAATGTGAACAGCACAGGAGAATGGGGCGTCATTTTCCTCGAAAGTGCTATGAAGAAATTAGAAAGTGGGGCCAGCAGTTAGCGTAATGGCTGTCGCTTGACTCCCAACTGCGGTTCAAGTCCTGGACCTGGTGACTTAAACTCACGCCAGGTGCATGTGCGTGCATGCCCAAGATCCCGACAGGAGAACAGAGGAGAAGGGATTGCGGCATGGCCACCACCACCACCACCACGCCCCCAGGGGGTGATTTCTTGCTTTCTGTCTCTCTGTCTCTCTCTGTCTGGCGAGCGCGCACGCCCTATAGCAAAAACCTCTTCAAAAAAAGAAAGAAAGAAAAAGAAATTAGAAAGCCAGAGGCTCACAAGCAGCAAGAGGGCTGGGGGCGTGCTGCAGGTGCTCAGTGCAGCCTAGGAGAGGGGTGAGGTCAGACCCGAGCGTTCTCACATGCTGCCGAAGCCACACGGGGTGTAGGAATCTGGAAATACTCCAGAGAATTCCATATGGATTTGCTCTTTGGTACAATAATCCCAAAGACATATTTTCAAAAATAGAAAAAGGCACAGGAAGCAGACCAAGCTGTACCTGGTTCCACTGACACCTGCCAATGTTTATTTCTACAAAGTATAAAAGCTGCCTCAATGGTCAGACCCTGAACGAGCTTCTACCTAGGGATGCAGCAAATGTTTTTGAAACATCTTAATGTAGCTCCCGGGAAAACAAACCAGGATCATGAATTCCAGCGTATGCTGACCGTGCCCTGGGCCTCACCCCAGCCTCTCACATTCCAGGAAAGGCCTGCTGTGGGCAGGAGGTGGCCTCCACTGGCCTAGGGGCCCCACATCTGCTCATCCACATCTGGGGCCCTGCATCCAACACTCACAGACCAGGCCTCAGGAGGCCAAACCCTGTCCCTCATCCCAACACCAACAAAAGCATCTGCTATTTTTGTGCCCTGGACAAAATTCGGAGTCAGCCAGATGACCTAAATCTGTCTCGTTTCTGAGAAAAAGCAAGACTCCAAATGGCACCTCCTTCCTCCCGCTCTGAGGGGCTGTTGGGAAAACAGAATCCCGGCCTGACTGTCCAGCCCCTCGACCCTTCCCCGGCCCCGAGCTCAGCTCTGTGTTCCTGCCTGGACCCCAGGGTGCAGGTGGCTCTGGCTGAGGCGGACAGGCTGGGCAGCCTGGCTAGTCCAGCTGGTAACAATGGTTCAGGGCCCCGCTGCAGCCCTGACCCCTCTCGGTCTCCACGGCCTCTGCAGGCTGCCAGGAGCCCCAGAGCCCGCCACGATGGAGTCTGGGCCCTGGAGGGGTGCTCCCACCCCGAAATCTCAGCGCTGTCTGCGGCCCGAGGTTGTGCCCGAGGTATTTTTAGTCAGGTCTCATTACGGACTCTTGTCAGAGCTGTTTCCCTAAATGGCTCCGCACCCGTAATTACCAGGCCAGGCCTGAGCTGGGTCCGGACCCCAGATGAAAAGGGAACACCCACACTCGCCACCACATCAAGCCACCACGGCCAGAAATAGATGGTCGGAGCCGTGAGCAAGCAGGGCGCCATCCCTCCAGGTGAAACCTGGGGAAAAACTACCAAATCTTCCAGGAACACGCTAGTCACATGGGGCGTCTTGGGATGATAGGTTAGAAAAACTGTTCTTTTATTGCCAGAGAGCACGAGAGCTCGTCAGGGAGATGGCAGCGGAAGAACACACTCCCCAGGGGAGCATGGTCACGCCATAATCCTTTTTCTTCCCCTTCTCCATCCCATCAGGGTGTAGGGCATGAACACGCAGCTGGCATGTTTCTAAGTCACCAGGGCGAGGATCTGAATCCGTGGGATCCAGCTCCCTGTACACAGGGCTTCACTACTATGCTGTGGGGTCAGACCAGGAGAAAACCTTTCTAGAAAACATTGTTGAGAATGGCGGAAGAATTCTGACAAGCAAAACCAGAGAAGGGTCAGCTAGGCAAAGGCGCGGTGGGAGACAGCACGTGCCCGTCCTGTTTTCTAGGCGATACGGCAAGCTGGCACACCACACGTGCCTTTCTGGGGGCGCTCACCCAGAGAGATCAGTTACCCCCACAGTGTGTCCCATTATCTCCCGTATGCAATAAACCCTGGTTATTTCTCCCTCCTAGGGTCAGGGATCCCGCAGCTTAGCTGGGGAGGTGGCTCCTCACTTTCCCTGTCTGTCTCTCTCTCTCTCTGGCAAGTGCACACATGGGTCAGGGCCTCTCAGGAGGTGAGAGTCCAGCTGCCAATCTCCAAAGACGTCACTGGAGCCGCCAGACCCATGTCTAAGCTTCCGTGGGTGGATATGGGCAGCCCACGTTTGTTCTTCAACGTGTAGACCTGTGTTGGCGCTGCTCACCGCTGGCTTTCTCCAGAAGGAGTCACTTGACAAAGGCACCCTCTGACATGAGGGAAAGGATGAAGGACCAGCAGGTAGAGCAGTGGTGAAGGCACTGGACTGCCACACTGTCCACCATGGTTCGAGTCCTGGACGTGAAGCTTGAAACTCATGCTGGAAGCGAAGGTGCGGTGGGAGACAGCATGCCAAAAATTCCAAGAGGAGAATGGAGAAGGGATCGTGTGTGGGCATCCCCCCGGGGAATGATTTCTTCCTTTCTGTCTCTGTCTTTGCAGTGAGTGGGTATTCACTGCAAAGAGAGAGCAGCAAAAATCTCTACTTTAAAAACAAAACAAACAAAAACTTGATGAAAAAGGATGGAAGGAAGGAAGGAACTTGGTTGCTAGTATGTCAACGTTGGGCGGTGGAACCTTTCAGAGGTCAAGCCTAACCCTCATGGGTGAGTCGGTGCTCTTTTCGGGACACAGAGCGAGTCTCATCATGGCAAAGCAGGTGATCAGAAAGGGAAGCCACCTCACATATCTCACCCCTTTCACACGGGCCCAGTTCTGCTTCTCCACCATGTTGGAGTTTTTTGCTTTTGTTTTTGTTTTTGTTTTTATTTATGAGAGAGAATGCAGAAGGTGGAGAGGGAGAGGCGTTTTTGACAGGGTCTTGCCATTTCAGCCCCTTGCCACAGTCTGCTGGCAAGCCAGGATGGTAGTCCTGTCTACCACGCCCTCCCCACCACGTTTCAGTACAGCCCAAGACCCGAGGCATACGTGGCCACCTAATTTTGGACTTTCCATCTTCCAGAAACAGGAGCCAAAATAAACCTCTTTTCTTTATAAATGACCCAGCCTCAGGTCTTCTGTGACAGCCATAGCGAGCGGACTAAGGCACCTGGCTTTGCAACCACCAGCTTCTCCAGAGCCCTACTGGAAAGAAGCACCACGGCTCAGCCCGCAGTCGAAGGAAAGAACCAGTCGGCCTTGGACTGAAGACAATCGCACCCAGTCGCCCCGTGCTGAGCTTTTCCCAGACACGCTTTCCAGCACTTTCTGCCTTAGCCCATGTAGCACTCCTAACATCCTAGGAGATGGCTCTCCCAGTTCACGGTGAGGAGACTGAGGCACAGAGCATTGAACACTCGGAAAATAGCCGTAGAATGGTATCTTAGCTAAGGCTTCCTGCAACAGGTTCTGAGCTGGGAAGTTCAGGGGGTGTGTTCCTCCCAGGGAATGAAGGGAGCAAGCAGGCCTGGGCACAGTGGAACGGTGAAGCCACACAACGAAGCCTCAGCTAATTGCAACCACTTAGCACTGGGGCTGATGGCCCTTCGGAGCTGCCCCCCCCCTTGAGGCGGGGGCGGGGTGCTCATTGTACCGCCACAGACCAGTCACCGGCTGTGGGCCCCCCAGGGAGGGTGCCTGACTTTGGACAGCTCTTGGGCCCAGTGGCTCACAGCCAGCAGGACTCAGCGGGCACCATCCGCTATCTACACCCCAGCGGCTGGGGCCCT
>NW_006203607.1:2649036-2651448 GCF_000334495.1 Tupaia belangeri chinensis | reverse complement strand
AAGCCACACAACGAAGCCTCAGCTAATTGCAACCACTTAGCACTGGGGCTGATGGCCCTTCGGAGCTGCCCCCCCCCTTGAGGCGGGGGCGGGGTGCTCATTGTACCGCCACAGACCAGTCACCGGCTGTGGGCCCCCCAGGGAGGGTGCCTGACTTTGGACAGCTCTTGGGCCCAGTGGCTCACAGCCAGCAGGACTCAGCGGGCACCATCCGCTATCTACACCCCAGCGGCTGGGCACTGAGTGACTCGCGCGGGAGAGATCACTAGGCCCCGTGGGCACCACACCGAACAGTGAGTGGTGGGGTGGGGCTGGCTGGGGCAGCTGGATCCCGGTGCCTGTGCTTTCCCACACTGTGGGTCCCTAAGTGAAGCCGGGGGGCGGGGGAGGGAGGCTGCATACACACAGCAGGCCCTCCCTCCTAACACTCCTGCCATTCACAGAGCCTTGGAGGAGCTTGTTGCATTCACATGCCTTAATTATTTCACCTCTGCACCTGGTACAGGTATTATTAGCCCCATTTAAAGGGGAGGAAACTGAGATGCGGAGGCTTGAAGTAACCTGTCAGCAGCTCAGCTCTCCAGTGGTAGATGCTCAGGGAAACAGTGCCCACCCTAGAGCGAGAGAGCTCACTGCCCCTTTCGGAACCCACCCTCATCCCCACTGGGACCCAGTTTTCCTATCTGCTCCTGGCTCAGGGGAGCCAGGACCTGAGGCTGGTCACTTACACACTGTGAACTCGGCTTCCTCCTCTGTCAGCTGGGGACACAGGAGACGGTCACCCAGAGCCGGGGGGGGGACACTGGAGATGGGAGGAATCACGCACCAGGGACCCACAGGCACCATCTGGATGGCCAGACAGGATTCCAGGGAAAAAGGAGCCCCCTCAACTTTCAGTAAGACAATTACTCTAGGTATAGGGTCACCATAATAGCTAAATTTTTCTTTTCTTTTTCTTTCTTTCTTCCTTTTTTTTTTCTTGATGGGTTCTCACTGTCACAATCTTTCTGCTTCAGCCTCCCAAGTAATAGCTTTTAGCACAGATTGTTCATTTAAAAGCGAAGTAGTGAGGAGGCATTTATGTTCCACTGTGTGAAAGATAATTATGCAAATGTTATTATCTGTGTTGCTAAAACAGGGGGACAGGTAGGGGATGGGGATGCTACATCCCAGGATTAAACACTGGTTTTCTCTACGGCTGAAGGAGGATGACTGGGGGCTTCCATACTGTATGATATACGACTTGAGCTTTCTGTAATGAAATTCTGTAGTTCATTTGTGTGGTCTGGATATTCTAGAGTTCCTACAAGAAGCATGCCTTAGTTCCGTAGGTCCCAGAGCAATGATGCATTTGAAACGGGAGTTTCCGTCTACGTCACATGTTCACACTTGACACAGCCCATTTCAGCAGAACTTACAGCATCTAATGACGGGTCACGCCCTGGGCTGGGTGCAGAGGCAGCTGCTATGCAGAGGAGCCCCGGATGTGGAGACAGGGAGACAACCTGCTGTGGCCTTGAGAAAACCACCTCCGTTCCCTGAGCCTGGCTCTCCACTCTTTTTTTTTTGGAGAGGTTTTTGCTATAGGGCACGTGCGCTCGCCAGACAGACAGAGAGACATAGAGACAGAAAGTGAGAAATCACCCCCCAGGGGGAATGGTCACACCGCAATCCCTTCTCTTCCATTCTCCTCTCGGGATCTTGGGCACACACGCACACGCGCCCGGCGTGAGTTTTAAGCCACCGGGTCCGGGACGCGAACCGCAGTCGACTACGTGGGAGTCCAGCAACATAGCCATTACGCTAACTGCTGATTCCCTCCACTCTTAAAAGCAGAGGTGAGACAGTACTTATGAGATACAACGAAGGATAGACGTGAAGTTCCAGACCTGCAGCTGTCATCTCCCACTCCCCCATAAAATGAGGACCTTCATTTTAGAGAGGGAAACCAAGGCTCGGAGAGGTGGGCCAGAAAGCCCAGATGGCACTGAGAGGAGGTGGCAGAGTCAGGACGCAGACCCTGCACAGGTCTGAACCCCCTACCTGTGTGCCCAGCCACTGCCCAGCCCCTCCTGTTTCTGGGTGGGTTCACCGTCTCACACATCTGCTGCTCACCTTTACAGCTTGGGTGTTTCTGGTCTTCCCACTGGAAGGTCAGCTCCGGGAGGGCAGGGACTTGGAGTGTCCCTGTCACACCCCAGCAGCCGAACTGTGCCCAGCACACAGGGGGCACCACACAACTACTTGTTGAGGAATGAACGGGAAAGTGAAGGGATTCCCCAGGAAAGAACCGAAGGAAGTGATGCAGTGTCACCTCCGAGGTCACAGGGCTGGCTGGGGCAGGGCGGGACCCGGCCAGGTCCCTACTTCCCTCTGTCCTGCAGCCTCAGTGCACCCCAGCCTGCCCCGAGC
>NW_006203607.1:2645775-2648527 GCF_000334495.1 Tupaia belangeri chinensis | reverse complement strand
GCGTGGGAGCCGGGGGTGGGCGGCCACAGCACCCCACGCTGCTCTGAGACTCCAGGCAGGGCAGGGCCTGGGCCTCCAAACCCGAGTGTCCCGGTGTGTGTCTGACCCGCACCCGGCCTCGGTAATTACCAGCTAAACCCTCTCCACCGGGAGAGCTGGGAGTGCAATTACGGCTCTGAATAAAGAGGCCTCTGACAGCCGGTGCCGCCCACAGCCCGGCTTCCCTGACAGATCTGCCTGTCAGTCCCACGGCAGCGGCCGGCCGGCTTAATGGCACAGCACAGACCGCGTGGGAAGAAGCTGGGATTTGGGACCCACAACCACGGATGTCACCCTGGACGTGCCATGTGGCCTAAGGTGGCCATTTAACCTTCTGAGCCCAGAAAATAGAGGAGGTCAAATAGTTCCATATAGAAGTTCAAATGCTAGTTTTCATTCTAAAAATATAATAGGTGCAAACACCTTTTGCTTGGCGTTTAGAATTCATTTCTGGGTTTCACATGTGGACAGACCCGCAGGGATATTCCCTTCACATCCACAGCAGGTTGGGGCAGCTGGAGGGAGGCATCCACAGCAGCGAGGCCCAGGCTCACCCCACAAGATCAGAGGGCTGTCTTTCCGCCGTTCTCCTTCTAATGACCAATCACACACAGTCTTAAGGACAGTGACAGTCATTAGGAGCCTGCTTGTGTGCATGTGTTGGGGGTGGGGGGGTGTCTCACTAGGTCACGATTCTCCTGCCCCAGTCTCCTGGGTAGCTGGGATTCTAGGGGCGCCTCACCACACCCAGTTCTTTCAGACATGGCCCACACTGACAGCAAGCGCTCCGTACTGCTAGAAACCCCGTCTTACAAGGAGGGACCTGAGGTTCAGAGAGGGCCAGGGTCTTGCCTAAGGTCACACAGCAGGAGCAGGCCCTGTTAACTCACAGCAGCAGCTCCCACCAGGGCTGTGCAGCTTTGACCCAGGGGACGACAGGGGAAGCAGGACACAGGCTGGGTGGTGACTCATTCTTACGGGCAGCTTCCCTGGGGACACATTTGGGAGCTTTCACCCACAACTCTTCTTGGTTCTGAGCCCAGGGTCAGCCTGTCCTGAAGACAGAACCTCATCCCAGTTCCAATAAGGTCTCCTCTGTCCCAGGTGCCCCCCACACCCTGCCTTCTGACCAGGAAGGCGACTTCCAGACCCCACTGGCCCATGTCTTGTGCCTGGCCCTGGGCGCTCAGCCCGGTCACCAGGTCTCCCGCTGCTCCCCCGCCTCCACCCCCAGCAGCTCCTGGTGGGGGAGCAGGCGTGGCTGTGCCCTACTCCTGCCCTGGTGGGGGGAGCAAAAGCCCGAGGCCCCCACAAAACCTGCCGCTGCTCAGGCCCTGTGCGCCCTGCCCAAGCTGCTCAGAAAGTCCTCTCCATCCTGAGGGCCCGACCTCCTGACACCAGAAACGTCACCTCCTTGAGCCCTGGATGTAGTCAGGCACCTGCGGCACCCAGAGGCTGTGCTGTCCTCCATGTGACTTGGCCATCCTGAGCCCCCTGTCCTCACCGGGAGGTGGGGGAAGACCCTGGCTGTTTCCGGGTGTGGGAAGAAGAAAGCAAAGGGAGCTGGTGGCCGAGGCAGGGTCCTCTCTCAGCCCCTGCCTGGGCTCAGCGTGGTCCTTGGGTCCTCAGGCCCCTGCCTGTCACTAGCCACAGACAGGAGGCAGAGCGGATGGGCCTGGCCGCAGCGAGCACTCAGCCGGCAGAAGGAAGAGAGCTCAGCCGTGGGAAACGGTGTCCTCGAGACTGAGCTCCAGTTCAGAGAAGCTGCAGAGAAGAAGCCGGCTTTGCCTGGGTAAATGAAGGCTGTCCAGGCAGCCCGCTGGGTCATTGCACAGGCCTGGACACTCACGCCACTCCAGGCACTTCCTGGGTCCCTGCCCACTAGGCTCACCCTGCTCCCCACCCAGGCTCCAGCTCCAGCTGGCCCAGGGAGCAGCCTGCCATGGACTCAGGGCAGTGCGGGTCACTCGGACGGTGTGACTGCAGTGTCCACCCTGACCTTTGTCCCCTCCTCAACGCTGCCCTCACCGCAGTGACAGCATCCCAGCTCTGTTACTCATCAGTCTCCCAGGACCAGACTGCCTTCCTGGTGCCGCTCAGGTGGGCAGGGCTGCACCGAGGCTTCCTCCTGGGGTGTTTGGGCCAGTGAAGGCAGCCAGCCCCCTGGGGTCCTCCCTTCCAATAGCTCCGGCTCATTCCACACCCCAGGGGGCCCCTGTCAGCCCCTGAGACCTCGGCAGCCCCAGCAAGGGTAGGCCCACTCCCCAGTGGGCCGTGTCCACCGCACCGTGACTCTGCGTTCCCCAGGTCTGTCACTGGGTCCCGGGGTCTGGCACTGTCGAGGACGCACACACTCCCCTAGAGCAGTCTCCACTCCCCAGGGCCGTCAAGGTCCCCACGGAGTCACTGACACCAGCCCAGGTGGCTACCCGCACTCACCCATGTTGACGAAGCTCATGACCAGGTCTGCGCGGCCCAGGCGTCGCCCCGGGGGCCCGCTGTCCTCGTCGTCGTCGCCAGCCATGGCGTGGTACAGGTCCAACATGAAGAGCGGCGCCGACGCCGGCAGGCGGGCGGCGGCGGGAGGCGCGCGAGGCCGGGGCCGCCCGGGCAGTCCCAGCACCGCCAGGATCTCGCGCTGCATGTCGCGGCGCTCGCGCGGGCCCAGGCGACCCTGGGGACAGCCGGGCGCGAGGCGCGGGCCGGGGCAACC
>NW_006203607.1:2643680-2645280 GCF_000334495.1 Tupaia belangeri chinensis | reverse complement strand
CGGCTGGTCCCGCCTTTGAGCTTCGCGCGGGGCCGTGACTGGGAGACTCCAGGATCGCTGCGCGGGCTGGGGAAAGCAGGAACCCGCGCTCTCGCGGGGCGTGTCCTTGAGCGCCCTCTCCGGGGCTGGGATCCCAACTCTCAGTTGGGACAGCAGCGCAAGTGACCCGGCAGTCCCACCTTGATACGCCGGGTGTCGCCATCGGACCAGGCACTTGGCGCAACCGGGTCTGGAGAGGCCGGCGGGGCCGGCCGTGTCCCGAGGGCGGGGCGCACTCCTCCGGACCCGGTTCCAGGTCACCGTGGCCCCTCGCCGCCTCCCGGCGCCTTCCCCGCGGTCCCCTCTCGTGCCCGATGCCGGCTTCCCCCCCCCCCGTTTTTTTTTCGCCCCACCCAGCGCCCCCGACCTGGCTCGCGCGTGCTCTCGGGCAGCGCCCCAGGCGAGCCCTCCCCGCCAGCCCTGGCTCTGCGCCCTTCGGCCCCGGGCGCGGATCAGCGGCGCGCTGGAGACCTGTACGCGCCCCCCGCCTGCAGCCTGGCAGGGGAGGAACTCGGGGGCCCTTCCTGAGCACCTGAGCCGCCTTTGCGCATCTCGTCAGTTCTCCCGAACCCCAGGGCCTCGCGGCAGAAGGAAGAGCCCGGCCGGCTGCCCCTTTCCGCACACCTCAGCCCCGGGTGCTCTCTGCCTCATTCACTCCGCGGGCGCTGCGCGGGCAGGAGTATCCCCGGCACCGCGCCGGGAAGGCCGGAAGCAGCTGGCCTGGAGCGAAGGAGAGGGCAGGGGAGGGAAGCGTCTGGGGCAGAGGAACGAGCCTGTGTCAAGGCCCTGCCGTCCGAAGCAGCGTGATAACAGCAGGTAACGACGAGCCTTGCAGAGCCGGGCGGTTCTGAGCGTGGGTCCTGTCGCGTACATACACTGGAAGCTCTTTTTAACAGGTGAGGAAACTGAGGCACACAGAGGGTGGCGTAGCAGTGGGGCGGGGCTGTGGCAGGTGGGAGGGAACAGGCTGGCTGTCCTCTGGGGCCTGGAGAGCCTGGGACAAAGGGCCAAGGCTGGAGGGGCTGGGAAGGGGCGGACCACAGAGGGTCCTAGGAGGAGCTGGAGGAGGGACACGGGCACTGAGCGACTGTGGCGTCCCCATGTGGAGTCCAGGTTAAGCTCCGAATACGCCTAAGATGCCACCAAAGTCACTGACGGCGACTTTGAGCTGACAGCGTTTACAAAGTTTTAAACATTCAAGTTGTTGGTGCCTCCAGTACACGCCCAGTCCTTCACCCCGCGGGTAAATGTCCACCCTCCGCGTGGCTTGTAACCGCGGAAATATTGTACTTTATCCTCAGGGTAATGCGTAGCAGCCCCTGAACTGCCCATGGCAAGACCAGAGCCTTGCAGAGGGGAATGTGGACTGGAGGGAGGGAGACTGGAGCCGGGCGTGGCTGGAGACAGGGACAGTGCGTGTGTGGGGCACTACCACCTGAGCCTGTCATGGGGACGGTTGGGGCAGAGAACTCGGTCTAGGAGGCTGGTCCACAGGCTTGGGGCTGAGGTGGAGGGCTGAGTCAGGGGTGGCCGGTGTCAGCAGGGTCGGGGTCTCTGACTC
>NW_006203607.1:2638644-2641455 GCF_000334495.1 Tupaia belangeri chinensis | reverse complement strand
GACAGCCTTTTCCGCAGGCCAGTGAAAGCTGTGCTCCCACAGAGGAGCCCACAGAGTGCCTGGAAGGGCAGAGGAGAAGCGGAAGGGGAAGTGGGGATGGGTGGGAACCCCGAGCTGGGAGGGAATGGAGGTGGGGAAGGTTTCCTGGAGAAAGCGGTGTCAGAGCCGGGGCTTTCCCCAGCCACCTGGCAACTCTGTGACCTTGGGCAGGTCACCTAACCTCTGTCAGGCTGCTTCTCGGCCATAAAAGGCGGCCTGATCCGGTGCAGGATGTGGTGGGTGTGAGCGGAGCGTGTCCGCAGGGAGCGCTGTTGGTGTACAGCGAGCGCTCGGTGAACACTGGCCACTGTAGTTGTCATTTAAATATTATTATTACACCATTCAAAACACGAGAAAAAGCCTTATCTCAATTACTAAGTAACTGGTTTATTGTAGAAACTTTTTAGAATACATTAATAGAAAAGTATTACCCACACCCCACCCCCAAAAATAAAACTCACATCTCAGGGCTAACCACTGGTTATATTTGGTGTATTATTTTCTTATTTTTTAAATAAAAAACAAGATCATACTCACTTTATTCATTTCATATTATGTTTCATTATGCCATTAGTGGTTTCACACGTATTTTTTTAATCAGCTTCATTGCACTTTTCGTTAAATAGCTGTCACAGTTTGTTTAATGGTGCCTATGTGATGTGCATATTTGGTATATTATATACAGTGTCGTCATGAACAATTTTATAGAATAATCTGTGCCCATCCATGGGATTTCTTTCTTCTTCGAAGCTATTTATTTCTCTCATGAGCAGGAAAGAGAGAGAGAGACAGAGAGCCAGGTCAGCCCAGAGCCAGGCGTGCTTAGGGAAGTCTCCGGACGCCAGCCCAGGCCCCTCCGCGTGGGTCAGCACTGCTGCAGCTCACCACTCTGCCCCCGTCCAGCCCGCATGGCAATTTCTTGAGGACCAGTTTCTAGAGATGGAATATTTGGATCAAGGAATATACATACTTTTTAAGGGTCTTGATACATACTGTCTGTAGCCCAATAGTATCAGAGTGCATTGTCTTTCACCCTTGCCAACGCTGGGTACCATTGTTAAATACATGCATCGATAAATCTCTGCTGATTCGATGGCTGAAACATCCTCCACTGTTGTAATTTGTGTGTCAGGGAATTGTGACTGCTCTGTTCCTTTTGTTTTCATTTTTGCTTAGAGTGATATTTTTGCTATAGAATATGTGTGCTCACTGGGGAGACAGAGACAGAAAGCAAGAAATCACTCCCCAGGGTGTATGGCCACGCCGCAATCCCTTGTCCTCCATTCTCCTCTTGAGATTTTGGGCTTGCATGCCCACTGCCCAGTGTGAGTTTCAAGCCACCGGGTCCAGGACTGGAACCATGATCAGCCCTGTGGAAACACTCTTCCCTTGGCTTCAAGGACACCCTTTCTTCTGTTTCTGCTCTTCCTTCTCAACTACTACTCCCTGTCCACTTCTCCTCACATTTATTTATTTATTTCTTGAAAGAGAGGGGAAGAGAGACAGCACCCCCAACAGGGGCCTCACCACGATCCATCCTAGTTTCAGCCAGTCAGGATCACCGGACCACGATCTCATTGGGTATGGATAGGGAGGCCTCAGGACTCGAACATGGGGCCTGCCCACATGGGTCCAGTCGTGTCACCACTGCATTACTTCTGGCTCCCTCCCTGCTCACTTAAACACAAATGCTCCCCGGGCCTCTCCATGATCCTGTTCTCACTTCCGGCTTTCCGCCGGGCCCTGCACTCCTCCATTGGAGACTGCAGTGCCTTCGTATGGCCATGCCTGCCTCCCAGATATACTGGCAGTGCAGACCTTCCTCCCGAAGCCAGCGCTTGTAGCCAACCAGATGAGACATGGCCAAAGCTAGAAGCCTGGGAGCCCGAGTAGCTCCCTCCCTCCAGATGGCAGTCCAGACTGCTGAGTCTACCCTCAGATGCCTCTTGAATCCCCATCTTTCTACGCCCTCTCACACTTAAATGTTCCATGTTGCTCTCCACCCTGGATGACTGGTCTTGTTTATCATCTTCTTCCCCACCCATCCCTCACTCCTTCCCCAGAATGAATTTCTAGATAAAAATCTGCTAAGTCTAAATGGCTCAGCTTCCTTCCATGGCATTTCATTGCTTGGAGGGGTGAATTTCCTGCAAAGGACTTTTGCAGGAAACTGTATTTCCCCACCTTGGGAGAGCCGTAATCCGGTTAGCATTCCCTGCACCCAGAGAAACCCTGCAGAGAATGAAACACATTTCACTTTAGCTCGTTAGTGTCTCCCAAGTACATTTGAGTGTGTTCCTTGTTTTTCTGAGGATCACATCTTAAAGACCAGGAGGACACTAGCTGATCGAGTGCCCAGGGCTCAGTGGTCTGGCATTGTCCCCTGGTCCCTGATGCTGCACCCACTCCACAGTCGCGATGGCCGCTGGCCTCATACACTTTGCTGTGGTCTCCCTCCTGTCCTGCTGTTGAGACTTCTGTCCATTTAAACGTGTGGCTACCAAAAATCTCCAGATCCCCTCTGCCTGTCCCATCACATGCCACCTCTGTTCCCTCTAAGATTTAGCTGAAGCTCACCTCCTCCTTTGAGGGCACATCGATCGCCCCCTCCCCGGTCTCCCAGCACACTCCTTTTATCAAACCAGGGTCCTCATTTACTCACGTCTGCTCCCTGCACTAGGCGGGGAGCTTTTCCGGGCAGGGACTGGCATCACGGCTCATCTCCAGGTCTCAGTGTCGGGCTCAGGTTTAGGTGTCAGTAAATACCTGCTG
>NW_006203607.1:2636276-2638010 GCF_000334495.1 Tupaia belangeri chinensis | reverse complement strand
CTGCTGAACGGATGAGTTTCTGGAAACGCAGTAACCTCGCAGCCTGCACCAATCCCTCCATGAAGACGCGCTCATTAGTCTACGGGGATGAAGACCAGGAGCAAGAAGCCGCGTGGAGGTGTGGGATCCCAAGTAGCAAGGCTCGCCCTCTGGCCAAATGACTGGCCTCTCGCACCTCAGCCCCAGCCATGGAGGCAAACGCGTATATTTTCATTACTGAAACCTCAAGGTTAAATTCATGACTGCCAAGACTCACTATTTATAGGATAAAAGAAAAAGAAACTTGGGACCGGCAGGTGGCATGGTGGTTAGGGTGCTGGACACTCCCATGTGGCTGACCACGGTTCAAGTCCTGGACCTGGTGGCTCACTTTCTCACTCTCCCTCTTTCTCCATGTGTGTGTCTTTCTCTCTGGTCAAATTTTTAAAAAATAATAATAATAATTCTTAAAAAAAAACACAACGGGGTGGGGGGACCAGCAGTTGGCATAATGGCTATGTTGCCAGACTCTCATGTAGTCGACCGCGGTTTGAGTCCTGGACCTGGGGGCTTAAACTCACACCGGCCGTGTGTGCGTGCGTGCCCAAGATCCCGAGAGGAGAATGAAGGAGAAAGGATTGAGGCATGGCCATCCCCCCTGGGGGGGGTGATTTTTCACTTTTTACCTCTCTTTCTGGCGAGCACATGCGCCCTATAGCAAAAACCTCTCAAAAAAAATAATAATAATAAGACTGCATGGGAGGCTGCAGGTGGCGTAGTGGTTAAGACGCTGGATTCTCACGTGGTTGACTGTCGTTCAAGTCCCAGACCTGAAAGCTTGCTTTCTCACTGTCCCTCTCTCTTTGTCTCTCTGTCTCTCTCTGGGGAGTGAATGTATCCCATAGAAAAATTAAAATAATAATAATTCAATTAATTAGACCATTTTTTAAAACGTTAGATGAGTTATGCAGGGTAGGGAGAAGCAAGAACAAATAGTATGTTCTCCATGAGAAATGCACTGTAACTATAAAAACACAGAATACGGGGAACCAGCAGTTAGCGTAATGGCTATGTCGCTGGACTCCCACGTAGTCGACCGCGGTTCGTGTCCCGGACCCGGTGGCTTAAAACTCACGCCGGGCGTGTGTGCGTGCCTGCCCAAGATCCCGAGAGGAGAATGGAGGAGAAGGGATTGCGGCGTGACCATCCCCCCTGGGGGGTGATTTCTCGCTTTCTGTCTCTATGTCTCTCTCTGTCTGTCTGGCGAGCGCACGCGCCCTACAGTGAAAATCTCTCCAAAAAAAAAAAAAAAAAAAAAACCACAGAATACGTTGAAAGTAATAAAAGAGCAAGAAGGCTGCACTGCTATGCTTCATCTGGTGAGCTGGACTCCAGCATGGGTTTGCTGGCAGAGATGAAAAGGGCGGCACTGTGCCATAACCATCCTGAAACAGGAGGGCATTATGTAGTTAGAGCACCGGCCCAGGGAACACGAAACACGGGTGTCTATGGTTCAGAAGCCCTCACGCCTACTTTAGGAGCCAGTGGAAATGGGCTTTGAAATCTTCATTCATTAAATTAAATTCATTTTGTGTGGGGCCAGCAAGTGGCATAGTGGCTAAGGCGCTGGATGCCCACGACTGTGGTTCAAGTCCCAGACCTGGAGGCATGAAAATCATACCAGGCACATGTGCATGTGTGCCCAAAATCCTGAGAGGAGAATGGAGGAGAAGGGACTGTGGCATGGCCATCCCT
>NW_006203607.1:2623093-2636216 GCF_000334495.1 Tupaia belangeri chinensis | reverse complement strand
GGGTGGAGGGTGAGTAGTCTCTCTTCACCAGGAATAAAGTAAATTTAAAAAAAAATTAATTTTGTGACCCACATGAGAAAATCCAAGAATGAATGAACTGGGGACCAACAGATGACATAATGGTTACACAGTTCGAGTCCCAGACGCAGCAGCTTAAAACTCATGCCAGGCGCGTATGTGTGCATGCCCAAGATCCCAAGAGGGGAATGGAGGAGAAGGGATTGCAGCACGGCCATTCCCCTGGGAGGAGGTGTGATTTTTTGCTTTTTTTCTCTCTGTCTCTCCAGCGAGCTCACATGCCCTACAGCAAAAGTCTCTCTCAATAAATAAAAACAATAAATGAACTGGGGGTAGAGAGGAGGGGAACCACCCACCGTGAGGTTTACACATTGCCAGATCTGAATCAAGCAATTTGGGTCAGTTCTTTGTGACTGATGGGGAATCCCAGCCACAGTTTGTTTAAATACTTAAAACAAGGAGCTGCCTCCAAACAGCAGGGATCCAGGCTCATTCAGGCTTTCTTTCTCCTCCAGATGGTTAAAAGTGAGCAATTCACAAGTTTGCAGAAGGCACAGTGAAGTATGCAAACAAAGAGCCCTTTCCTCCATGCAGCCTTCAGCTCACCCGTCACTTCAAGAGTATTCATGAGAAGAACAAGGTTCCACATGGCTACTGTGAACTAGATTTTTAAGGGAATGAAGATGTTCTACTAATAATTCAGCCTCCAACAAACGAGCTAGCGGCAGAAGAAGCCACGGGCCTTCAGAACAAGGTTCCACATGGCTACTGTGAACTAGATTTTTAAGGGAATGAAGATGTTCTACTAATAATTCAGCCTCCAACAAACGAGCTAGCGGCAGAAGAAGCCACGGGCCTTCAGAACAAGGTTCCACATGGCTACTGTGAACTAGATTTTTAAGGGAATGAAGATGTTCTACTAATAATTCAGCCTCCAACAAACGAGCTAGCGGCAGAAGAAGCCACGGGCCTTCAGAACAAGGTTCCACATGGCTACTGTGAACTAGATTTTTCGCGCCGCGCGGTTTTGTACTTTGTAAATTTTTTTTTTAAATAAATAACAGTAATTACAAATTTTTTGTTTTTTAATTTTTTTCTTTTTATTGTTTTTCTCTGTCTCGTTTTCTTTTTTCTTGTCTTTCCACCCTCCAATATCCTTTCAATGTGTTTTTAGACAGATGTAAGAACCCTGTAGCTAAGCATTCAAATACTAGACTAGTAGGATTGAAATATTCACCACTATCTACTAAATCTGCTACACCAGCAAGCACAATAGAACAGCAAAGAGATTCTGGATCACCTCTGTCTGCTTGCTCCTTAACATTAAGGCTGAACCTCCAGAATTTGAAAGAAAACACAACATTCATCAGATGACAAGAAATCACCGCCGGATCACGAGAAACATGGGAAAACAAGAAAATACCTCTCCTCCTAGGGAAAAGAGTAACTCTTCATCCACAAGCAGTTCGGTGAAAATCATGGAAATGTCTGATAAGGAATTCAGATCATTCATAATGTCTAAGCTAACAGAGATGGAAGAGAAGAGAGATAATGAACTACTAAAGAGAAAGGAGAAAGAGATTGACGAGTTCCAAGAGATGAGGAAATTCCTGCAAGATCTAAAAGTGGAATTACACACTTTACAAAAGACTCAAACCGAACTGCTAGAGATGAAGTCTATAATACAAGAAGTCAAAATCTCCCTGGAAAGCATTAAAAGCAGACTAGATCATTCAGAAAATAGAATCTCAGATGTAGAGGAGAAAATGGCTGGCCTAGAAAAATCCACCATGAAGGCTGAGAAAATGGCACAAAAATTTGAGAATAATATGCGAGAAGTACTGGATACCATCAAACGTCCAAATATCCGGATAATTGGCATTCCAGAAGGTGAGGAAACCCATAAGGGCATTGATAATCTATTCCAGGAAATCCTGCAAGAAAACTTTCCAAACCTAGAGAGGCATTCAAAGATCCAGTCCCAGGAAATACAACGGACCCCAAATAGAATCAACCCTAGAAGATCTTCTCCAAGACACATTATAGCCAGGTTGACCAAAACTGCAGACAAAGACAAGATACTAAGATTAGCAAGAGAAAAACATCAAGTTACCTACAAAGGACATCCCATCAGGCTAACAGCAGATCTCTCATCAGAAACAATAAAAGCGAGGAGAGAATGGGAAAATATATTCCAAGTGTTAAGAGAGAAGCAGTTTCAGCCAAGAATACTGTATCCGGCAAGATTATCTTTCAGGTGGGAAGAAAAGACAAGAACATTCTCAGATAAACAAAACCTGAAAGAATTTACCAGCACCAGACCAGACCTCCAAGAAGTTCTCAAGGATGTGCTGTATCAGGAAAACTAAACGCAGATACATGGAAATAAGAGTCCAAAAACTGAGAAAGTAGCTAACTTAATCATAGGGACAAGTCTGGAGTTGAATACTATATCCCAGAATTTAATCAGGAAAATTGAACCAGAACAGAAGATAAAAGTATATGAGACTGATAGGTTCATGCACCTACCATTTGAACAGAATCCTAACCTGTTTCCGGGCTTTAAGCAAAGTTCCTTGGCGGTTCTTTGATTTAAGTTAAAACTGGTTTTCTTAGTAGTAACGAGGGAACTCACCTTTGAAAGTAGTCAGGTTATGTAGGAAATTGTGTGATCAATGCAATGTGGGTGGGAAGGGAATGGAGGACAATTTTGGACACTAGAGGTGGTGTGAGAGGAGGGTGGGAAGGGACAGAGGGTCAGAAAGAGGGGTGGAAATAATTCTAGCAACTAGAATTGGAAATTTATTTTTTTTGTAATGTGCATGATTGAGTCACTTTGCAGTGTGTACTGGATGGGAGATCGCATTTTGTGTGCTGTGATGATGCCTAGGGAAGGAATGTAAATTGAGTTACAAAAAAAAGTTTCAGGAAAACAAAATGTATCTATTCAATGACTGCAGTAGGATATGTAGCCCCAGTTAGGTGCTACTTTATAGGATGCGTAAAGTTAGACTTGTGCTCATGGAAATGTGTGTGTCACATGTGTTTGCTAGGAGGGTATTTGGATTGATGAGGGTCTTTGGTGATTCAATAAAATGTGGGGGGGGAAATGGTATAGAAATAGATAACAGAGACAGTGTGGGAGGAGAACAGGAGGTGGCAGAGGGTAAGAGAGGGAACCAAGGATGGGGGAGAAAAAGCAAAACATACAGAAAACAAGAAATGGAAGATCATTTGCTAATAATAACATGTTCGTTGATGTGCTTGATTGAGACAATATACAGTGTACTCTGGATGGAAAATCTCATTATGTATGCTGTAATGATGTACAGTGAATGAATGCAAATAAATTGGAAAAAAAAAAAAAAAAAATCTAAAACTTATAAAAAAAAAAAAAAAAAAAAAGAGTATTCATGAGACTCATGCCTAGGTTGAGGTTCTCGACCAGCTGTAGCTTCATCTTGTATGGTCAGTCAACCAAGGCCTGCAAAGCAGTCACAAACCAGCCCCCAATCACAGACCTCCTCCAACTTCTGCTGCCTACAAAAAGCACACAAATCCCACTGTATTTAGAAACTCATTTTTATGAATGGCCCAAATGAAGGGATATACTGCTTGACTTCTAAAGAGAGACAGAAATCCCTATGTTGAAATAGCACTACAGTAGAAAGCGACCAAGTTGATATTAAGGCATAGACAAAAATGATCAACTGAACTTTTGGACTTCATCAAAATTTGAAACTTCTGTGCATCAAAGGAAACTATCAACAAAGTAAAAAGGCAACCCATAAAATAGGAGAAAAATATTTGTAAATCATATATTGGATAAGTAGTTAATATTCACAATTTTTAAAACACAATTCAACAGCAATAAAATAAGCAACTCAAGTGAAAATGGGCAAAAGACTTAAATAAACATTTCCCCAAAGCAAATAAATAGATAGCCAATCAGAACATGAGAAGATGTCCAACATCATTAATCATTAGGGAAATGCAAATCAAAATATCCTCTTCACAATTATTTGGATGACTGCTATTTAAAAAAAAAAAAATGTAGTGGCGGGGTAGTGGCGGGACCAGCAGTTAGCGTAATGGCTATGTTGCTGGACTCCCACATAGTTGACCATGGTTCGAGTCCCAGACCCAGTGGCTTAAACTCGCGCTGGGTGCGTGTGCATGCGTGCCCAAGATCCCGAGAGGAGAATGGAGGAGCAGGGATTGTGGCGTGGCCATCCTCCCTGGGGGGTGATTTCTCGCTTTCTGTGTCTCTGTCTCTCTCTGTCTGTCTGGCGAGCACATGTGCCCTATAGCAAAAATCTCTCCCCCCAAAAAAGTAGTGGCATATGCCTATAGTCCAGATACGCAGGAGGCAGAAGGATTGCAAACTGGAGGCCAGCCTTGGCAACAGTGAGACCTTGTCTCTAAAAAAAGAAAAAAGAGGGCTGGTTCATAGCGCAGTGCTTAAGCGTGACTGACTGTGGTTCAAATCCTAGTCTCAGTGGCTTGAAAGACACACTGAGTGTGTGTGCATGCCCAAAATCCTGACGGGAAGGAGGAATGGAGAAAGAAGGATTGTGGCATGACCATGCTCCATTGGCGGGTACTTTCTGTCTGACTGATGAGGAAAAAAAAAAAGCAAATAACAAGTGTCAAGGGTTTGGAAACATTAGAATCCTCGTGCTTTACTGGTGTGCGTGTAAAATAGTGCATCCACTATGAAAAACAGTATGTCAGCTCCTGAAAATATGGGTTGACTCTGTGGACAAGTTATTAATGGAGTGAGAGCCCTCAAGGCCGACTGTGATTTTAATCCTGGCACCATTGGCTTGAAGAACATACCTGATGCATGCATGTATGTGCCCCAAATCCCAACAGGATGGGGAAATGGAGGGGAAGGGATTGCAGTGTGACCATGCTCCCACTGAGGGGGTTCTTTCTCTTTTTCTCTCTGTCTCTTTCTGGCCATTATAAAGCATAGAGTTACCAGCTGTTCTACCACTGGGTGTATAGTCAAAGGGATGGCAGCAGGGAGCTGCACAGAATAAATGCGTGTACACCAATGTTTGTAGCTGCGTTTTTCACAATAGCAAAGGAAGAGGCGATCTGAGTGTTCATCAACTGTGTGGATACACAGGGTCAGCAGGTGGCGTGGAGGTTAAGGAGCCTGATCCCGCGTGGCCAACTCCAAGGTTCAAGCCTAGACACTGTGGCTTGAAAAATCATGCCAGGCATGTGCATGTGTGCACAAAACCCTAAACAGAGGATGGAGGAGAAAAGATTGCAGTGTGGCCACCCCCTCCCCCCGGGGATAATTTCTCACTTTTCCTCCCTGTCTCTTCTGCTGAGCACTCATGTCCTATAACAAAACTAAACAAAATTTTAAAATAAAATAAAAGGGACCAGCAGATGACATTAATGGTTACATCACTGGACTCCCACGTAGTCGACGGTAGTTCGAGTTCCGGATCCAGCACCTTAAAACTTATGCCAGGCTCGTGTGTGTGCATGCCCAAAACAAAACCCCAAGGAGAGAATGTGGCCATCCCCCGAGCGGTGATTCCTCACTTTCTATCTCTCTGTTTCTCTGTCTCTCTGGAGAGCATATGTAACGTACAGTAAAAGTCTCTAGAGAAACCCATTTTGCGAAGTGAAAGCCAGGCACAAAAGGACAAATATCGTGGGATCCCACTCATACGAGGCACTTAGCGGAGTCGAGTGCACAGAGCATGGAGTGGTGGCCGCCGAGGGCTGAGGAAACGGAGAAAGAGGAGTGATGGTTCTAATAGGCACAGCTTCAGTTCGTGAAGATGAAAAAGCTCTGGAGATGGATGGTGAGGACTGCACGATGTGAATGTACTTAACATTATAAATTGTACCCCTAAAACCGGCTAAAATGCTAATTTCAAGCTACATGAGGGGGGTCTTCAAAAAGTTCGTGGAAATTGTATTAAAATGTCCATTTGTTTGCACCAAAATAAATTCACACTTAGGACCAGCAGATGGCATGGTGGTCAAGGTGCTGGATCACACAATAGCTGACTCTGTGGTTCAAGTCCCAGAATTGGCAGCTTGAAAAACACACTGGGTGCATGTGTATGCCCAAAATCCAGGAGAAGGGATTGTGGCACAGCGGTCACCGCTGGAGGGGTGATTTCTCACTTTCTCTCTCTGACTCTCCCTGTCTCTGGTGAGCACATGTGCCCTATGGCAAAAAAAAAAAAAAAATTAATGAATACAACTCACATTTTGGTTCTACTTTTCAACAAACTTTTTGAAGTCTCATCATATATACTTTACCACACACCAAAAATAGTGACGGAGAGTAATGCCAGCTCTTTCTACTCAAACCGCTCTCTAGAATGGAGTGACTGAGTGCAGGGACCGGCATAGAGGCCTCTGACGTCTTCGTCCAATGACTAAGCACCCGGACCCACCCTGGTGACCCAGAGCCGGCATCAGTTCCTGCATGGCTGAGGCGAGGGAGCAGTTAAGCCAGACAGAGTTGTATCAGAGCTCCACCTTGGCCATGTGACCCCCGACCTCCCAACCTCCGCTCCTCCGTGTAAGATGGGATCATAATCGCACCTGACAGACAGCCTGATGACACCGTTGCAGAGGCCCCTCTTCAGGGCCTGGGCTGCACCCCATGACCACTCCGGGCCAGGCTCAGGGTGCGTCCTGCACAAGAGCTCATTCAGTGTGCTAGAAAGAGCACAGGGAAGGGGGAGGCCACGTGGCCTGGGGCCGCACCCGCTCCAGCTCCACCACCCACTGCCTGTGAAATGGGCATAAAAGAGACCTGCCTCCCGCGCTTCGCCTGAGTCTCCCAACAGCCCGGCAAGGGAGCGCTCTCCCCGGGTCACAAGGAGCCCATAGCTGGGCGCCCTGCTCAGGAAATGGCCCTGTGTCCTGTCCGTGTGCAGGGAGTGCGGCCGTGCGGCAGTCCCGTGGGTCTGGATTCAAGGTGGGGCCCCGAGTCCATGCCCACCCGAGCCCCTGCCACCCCCAGGTGCTGCGGGACCCCTGAGTCCAGGGCTGGGTCAAAGCTGGAGCCGGCTCTGGCTCTGGCCCCACTTCTGGCCCTCTCTGGCTCTGCCACTTGGGCCGGTCACTGTCCTACCCTAAGGTAAAGCGAGCGATGCGGGGTCAGCCCCTTTGGTCACCCAGCTGCCTCCTCACAAAGAACGGCCCAGGGGAGGTCGAGACCCGGGGCCTGTCTGAATTCCCGGCCTCTCTCTGCCCCCTGGTGGACACCAGCAGCCTAGCACCCGGGGGAGATGGTCGTGGAACACAGAGTGACTCCCAGGGACTTGGGGACTTGCTGGTGACCCCTGCCTAGGCTCCCACCGCTCTGAGCTCGAGTTCCCATCAGTTAACCAGAGATAATAACAGAACCTACCTCGCTGGGTCGTTGGGAGGATGCAAAGGGACTGTACATGCAAAATGCTGGGCCGGGGTGGTGCCACCAACAGAGGGCAGGTCCTGTGCTGGGACGGGTTAGTCCTGTCATCAGTGAAGAATGTAGTGACTAGGAGCTTAGAGGACGTGTTTGTTATTAGAAACCGGAGCTGTTTACTTAAGCTGTGAATGAACTCGTGATTCCTTGGATAATTAACCCAACTCTGGACAAATGAACTCATCAGCCTTATGTATGTCATTGATTTCTTTGTTCAAAACACCCAGTTTAAAGGATCTTTTCTCCCTTTGTTTATTCTCTTCTAACTCATATTTATTATTTCTTTCCTCTTTCAGAGGTTTGTTTTATGCCTCTTTTCCAACATCGTAAATTGAGTGCTTGCCTTATTTATTGTTTACTATTAACAGCTTTTTTGAGATATCATTTAGACACCATAAAATTCACCTATTTGGGGATCAGTAGGTGGTGTAGTGGCTAAGGTGCTGGACTCCCACAGTTCAAGTCCCAGACCTGGCGGCTTGAAAATCACGCCGGTTAGGACCAGCAGATGGAATAATGATTACTTCACTGGACTCCCAGGTGGCCGACCACAGTTCAAGTCATGGACCCAGCAACTTAAAACTCACGCTAGGCACATGTGCGTGTGTGCTCAAAATCTGGAGAGGAGAATAGAGGAGAAGAGATTGTGGTCATCCCCCCGTGGGGTGATTTCTTGCTTTTTTGTCTTCTGTCTTGCCAGCGAGCACATAAGCCCTATATTTAAAAATTCTTCTTAAAATAGGGGCCAACAGGGACGAGCAGTTGGCATAATGGCTACGTCGCTGACTCCCATGTAGTCAACCGCAGTTCGAGTCCTGGACCCAGTGGCTTAAATTCACACCAGGCACGTGTGCGTGAGTGCCCAAGATCCTGAGAGGAGAATGGAGGAGAAGGGATTGCAGCATGGCCATCCCCCCTGGGGGGATGATTTCTCGCTTTCTGTCTCTCTGTCTCTCTCTGTCTTTCTGGTGACCGCAAGCGCCCTGTAGCAAAATCCTCTCCAGAAAGAAAAAAGAAAGAAAAGAAAAGGGAGCCAGAAAGTGGCATGGTGGTTAAGGACACCGGACTCCCACCTGGCCAACCGTAGATCAAGTCTTGGACCTGATGGCTTGCTTTGTCGTTTTCCCTCCTTCTCTCTTTTGCTGTGTCCCTCTTCGGTCAAATTTAAATAAATAACTAAATAAATAACTAACTAAATAAATAAAGTTAAGTAATTCTTTTTTTAAAAAAAAGGAAAAAGAGAGAAAGAAAAGAAAAACACATCGGGCACCTGTGTGTGCCTGCCCAAAATCCCAGAATAGAGGAGAAGGGGTTATAGTGTGGCCATCCTCCCAGGGGGGCGATTTCTCATTTTCCCTTTCTCTGGCGAATGCACATGCCCTATGACTAAAACAAAACAAAACAAAACAAAAATACCTATTTTAAGTGCACAATCCAACGGCTTTTCATATACTCACAGTATCGTCAACTCGCACAATGTAATTTTAGATTTTCAGTCGTCCCAAAGGAAACGCTGTGCCGTTTGCCATCCATCCGCTTCCCCCCAGCCCGCCCCGGGCCCTCAGCAACCATGACCCGCCCTCGGCACTGGGCTGCACGTGCCGGGCACCCCCACGACCAGCCATCCGGTCTGTGGTATCTTGTGTCTGACCTTGTTCACTAACAATTCTTTTCATCTCAGCCTTTTTGAATGAAAGTCGTAAGGAAACTTTCTCCACCACCTTCTGATTGTTCCTTCCGTATGCGCGCCCCTTCCCGTTCCTATCTGGCAAGGTTTGTCTTTCCGGGCAAGGATCTTTTTGCAGTCTTTATCGAATTTTAGCTCGGGATAGCGACCGTGCTGGGGTGAATGTCGCATGGGGAGTGTGCCCTTAGCCTTCTGCTGCTCCTGTTCTAGGGAGATGGCGCGTTTCTTTCTGTAAACCTCCGCAATGTCCTGCCCAACCCGAACTTCGTCCCTCCAGGTAAGTGTGGATGAGTGTTGGTCGCTAAGCGCTTTGGCCTCCACTGTTTGGAAAGAGGGGACACGATCTTCCCGCTGATGTGGGAGGTGCACTGAGATGCTGTGTGAGGGCGTGTGTGAGTGGATGAAATACATTTAATTTTTTTTCATTTTTAGGTGAGCACTTTTATTGAACTGGTCTCAAGTGGGCGTACAGGTAAGCCCTGGCTGCCCCCACACCTATCCATGCCAGGGAGGCCTAAAGCCTTCATACATCTCGGGTTGGGGGACAAAAATGGGGATCCACAATGGCTTGTCATTCAAAATAAAACAAAATAAAGAAGTATTAAGGCGAAGATGAAAAATATGAAAAATATTTGCGTTACATAAGTTACACAGAAGCAATGTCGTCACTTCCCCGTGTGTATTTGGGTGAGGACGGGGCCGTTCTCCTTCAGGAGAAGTGGGGCAGCTTCTGGGACGGCGAGAACTTCCTGTAACAATGCATCCCACAATATTCGGAATGACTATTAAAAAAAGAACAATGTGGGGACCAGCAGGTGGCATGGTGGCTAAGGCACTGGACACTCCCACATGACCAACCATGGTTCAAGTCCCGGACCTGGTGGCTTGCTTTCTCGCTTTTCCTCTCTCTCTCTTTCTCTCTCTCTCTCTCTGTGTCTTTCTGGTAAAATTAAAATGAACAAATGAATGAAAAAAAAGAACAATGTACAATCTAAGTCTTCGGCCACACTGCAGAACTCAGGATACTCGCTTCAACCAATTACTGTCACCCTCACTGTTCTAGTTTTTAAATCTTGAGTCAAGCCAAATTAACTCAATAAATAAATAACAAAAAATAAAAAAACAGAAACAAACAAACAGAAAAGAATAACCAAACAAATAAAACTAAAGTCGTGCCAATCTCATCTCGTTTTCTGCGCGAGTTAGTTCTTGTCAAGAGACGGTGTGACACAACTACGTAACGGTCTGCCTGGAAGCACGGCGGTGCCCGATGGAGGGGCCGGACTCGTCGGGTGGACAGCGAGGCCAGGGTGGAGCCACCGGTCACACAGTACTTGCACTCGGGGGAGCGACGACCTCCACCGTCGTGGTGCTCGGTGCCGGGAGGTTATCTCCCTCTGCATTCTGTCGGCAAGGCCTGGAGCCATGGTGGTGCCCCAGACAGGGCGTGTTGGCACTCAGGTCCTTGCCGATGTCCACTTCGCACTTTGTGCTGGAGTTGAAGGTGGTTTCGTGGACGCCACGAGATTCCATGCCCAGGAAAGATGGCTGGCAGGGCGTCTCAGGACAGCGGAAGCCTCATGGCCGATGGTGATCGCCTGACCGTGGCTCTTTTCCAGGGAGGAGCCGGGGGCTGTGGTGGCCGTCTCCTGCTCGAAGTCCAGGGCGACATAGCACAGCTCGTCCTTGATGTCACGCACAGTGTCCCGCTTGGCTGTGGTGGTGAAGCTGTAGTCGCGCTCCGCGAGGATCTTCATGAGGTCGTCCGTCAGGTCCCGGCCAGCCAGGTCCAGACGCAGGATGGCATGGGGAAGGATACCCTCATAGATGGGCACAGTGTGGGTGACCCCATCACCGGAGTCCGTCACGACGCCAGTGGTACGGCCAGAGGCACACAGGGACAGCACCACCTGGAGGGCCACGTACATGGCTGGGGTGTTGGTCTCAAATGTGATCTGGGTCATCTTTTCCCGGTCGGCCTTGGGATTCAGAGGAGCCTCGGTCAGCAGCACAGGATGCTCCTCGGGGCTCCATGCCACTCATGGTAGACAGTATGGTGCCAGGTCTTCTCCATGTCGTCCCAGGTGGTGACAACGCCGTGCTCAATAGGGTACTTTAAGGTCGGCATGCCTCTCTTGCTCTGGGCCTCATCGCCCACATGCCAACCATCACACCCTAGTGCCCGGAGGGCATTGTTGCCAGCAAAACCAGCCTTGGACATGCTGGAGCCGTTGTCCTGTCAGCCATGGCGAGCTGAGTGGCGGGTATGGATTGGGGGCAGAGGAACAGTGAGGGCAAGAGGCCTGTGCTCGCAGTGTGGACGCAGCCTCATTGGGCACCAGTGGATGGATAAGGTGCTGGACACTCCCACATGGCCAACCACAGTTCGGGTCCTGGACCTGGTGGCTTGCTTTCTCACTTTCCTTCTCTCTCTCTGTGTGACTTTCTCTGGTCAAATTAAAATAAATGAATGAAGAAATAAAATTAAATAAATAATTATTTTTAAAATATTTATTGTTGGGACCAGCAGGTGGCGTGGTGGTTAAGGTGCTGGACACTCTCACATGGCCGACTGCGGTTCGAATACTGGACCTGGTGGCTTGCTTTCTCACTTTCCTTCTCTTTCTCTCTGTGTATCTCTCTCTGGTCAAACTAAAATAAATTAATGACTAAATACAATTAAATAAATAATTTTTTGAATTTTTTGTTGGGGCTGGCAGGTGGCGTGGTGGTTAAGGGTGCTGGATTCCCTCATAGCTGACCCTGGTTCAAGTCTCGGACCTGGCAGCTTGCTTTCTCACTTTCTTTTTCTCTCTTTCCCACTCTATTTCTCTCTGGTCCAATTAAAATAAATAAAGTTAAGATAAAAACATTTATTGTAATTTATGATCTACATGTAATCATTATACATCTTTGTAGAGCACAGAATGTCTTTTTTGTTTTGTTTTAGAATTATTTTATTTTATTTATGTATTATTACTATTATTTTTAATTTGACCAAAGAGAGACAGAGGCACAGAGAGAGAGAGAGAGAGAAAGGGAATGTGTCTCTGTATTAATTCAGCATACCCATGTATTTGCCATTTCCTCTGTTTTTCAGTTATTCCTGCACGTTGGAGCTTTATCTGGGGTTATTTTCCTCCTGTCAGGACAACACCCTGCAGTATTTCTTTCAATATAGGACCGCTAGAAATGACTTTTGTTGTTGTTGTTGTTGTTGTCTGCAAAAGTCTTCCGTCTCCTTCATTCCTGAAGGATAGTTTTGCTGAGTATAGAATTCTAGGAGGCAGTGGCATTCTTTTAGCACTTTGACTAGTCTGTCTCCTGGCTTGCACATCTCTGCTGAGAAGTCTGATCAGTTGTCCTTTGAAGGAAACTGGTTGTTTTTAAGATTTCCTATTTGGTTTCCAGTCACTTGACTCTGATGTGAGTAGGTATACTTCTCTTTTAATCCTGTTTGGAGTTCAGAGTGCTTCTCCGATATGATTAACTGTAGCTGGATGGCTTTGTTTTTGTTTTAGTTTTTTGCTATAGGGTGAATGCACTTGAGGGGGTGGGATTGGATGGTGGAGGGGGGTGAGCGATCATCCCCCAGGGAGATGGCCACACAGCATTCCCTTCTCCTCCATTCTCTCAAGATATTGGGCCAGTGCATATGTGCTGGTGTGATTTTCTATTTTTTTTTTTAAGAGAGTTTTTTTACTATAGAGCACTTGTGCTCGTTGGAGAGGCAAAGAGTGACAGAGAGACAGAAAGCAATAAATCACCCCCCAGGGAGGATGGCCATGCCACAATCCCTTCTCCTTTATTCTCCTCTCAGAATCTTGGGCATGCACACACACATACACACACATGACTGGTGTGGTTTGGGACTGCCGGGTCTGGGACTTGAACCACAGGTGACTATGTGGGAGTCCAGCGACGTAACCATTACACCATCTGCTGCCTCCTCCCTCCCCCCC
>NW_006203607.1:2610410-2620924 GCF_000334495.1 Tupaia belangeri chinensis | reverse complement strand
CACTGGAGGGGGTGGGATTGGATGGTGGAGGGGGGTGAGCGATCATCCCCCAGGGAGATGGCCACACAGCAATCCCTTCTCCTCCATTCTCTCAAGATATTGGGCCAGTGCATATGTGCTGGTGTGATTTTCTATTTTTTTTTTTAAGAGAGTTTTTTTACTATAGAGCACTTGTGCTCGTTGGAGAGGCAAAGAGAGACAGAGAGACAGAAAGCAATAAATCACCCCCCAGGGAGGATGGCCATGCCACAATCCCTTCTCCTTTATTCTCCTCTCAGAATCTTGGGCATGCACACACACATACACACACATGACTGGTGTGGTTTGGGACTGCCGGGTCTGGGACTTGAACCACAGGTGACTATGTGGGAGTCCAGCGACGTAACCATTACACCATCTGCTGCCTCCTCCCTCCCCCCCAGTGTGATTTTTAAGCTGCTGAATCCGGGACACAAACCGTGCAGCCACGTGCAATCCAGCGCCTGAACCTCTGTGCCACCTGCTGGCTCTCAATGGTTTTGGTTAGTTTTGGAAAATTCTTGGCCTTCCTCTTCCAAATATCATCCCTGCTGCATCCCCGTGCTCCCTACCACATCCTTCTCTGCCCTCGTCTTTGGGAACACATGAATTAGACCTTCGCACGCACAGAAGCTCTCAGTCTCTGAGAAAGGTGATTTTCCAGGGACCTACGCACCCGGCCTGCCCCTGTGCCCAGTTCAAGGCTTGTCTATCCCCTTATACAGAAGGTCCCGCACTGTTCACATGGGCACCTGAGTATTGCAGATGCGGGCACCTGGAGCAGGACCAACCTGCACCTGCTCATCCCTGGGGAAGAGGGACTGACTTGTTCACTGCTCACTAAAAAAGAAGGAAAAAAAAAAAAACATGCTGGCGGACTGTGACGCAGCAGTCATTCTCAACTCAAGAGATGCCAGACTCCACATGGTGACTGTGGTTCAAATCCCCAACCCAGTCCTCTTGAAGCACACTGGGCTTGCACCTGAGTGCCCAGGATCCAATGGGCTAGAGGGCTGGAGGAAGGGGGACACAGTGTGACCAGACTCTCTGGAGGGTACTCATCTCTCTGTCTCTGTCTGTCTCTCTCAATGTGTGTACACATTGTGAATTAAAAATAAATAAGGCTGGCCTGGGCTCTAAGCGCGTTGGCTGTGGTGCAACCCCCGCCTCTAGCCTCCAGAGTGGCCCACAGCACCCCCAAAGGACGCAGGGCATGTGTTTGTATTGGGAAAGAACAGGCCGTGGGATCTTTCCACAAGGGTCGGGTTGCTTGCTGGCCCGCCAGGCTGTCCTCTGCAATTACTGGCAATTACGCTGCCCCTTGGATGATGTTCTCTTGCTGGTCCGTGGGCCCGAAGAGGGCAGTCGTGCTAGGGCACACTCCAACTCCGGGTTCTGTGTAGTGGCACAAGTCCTGTTCCTTGTCAGCAGACACCATGCCCTAGAGACAATGATTAGAAACCTGTCCTTACCCCTAAGGGACCAGCAGGTGGCGTAATGGCTATGTCGCTGGACTCCCATGTAGACGACCGCAGTATGAGTCCCGGACCCCAGTGGCTTAAACTCATGCCGGGCGTGTGTGCATGCGTGCCCAAGATCCTGAGAGGAGAATGGAGGAAGAATGGAGGAGAAGGGATTGCAGCATGGCCATCGCCCCTGGGGGGTGATTTTTTGCTTTCTGTCTCTCTCTCTCTCTCTGTCTTTCTGCTGAGCGCACGTGCCTTATAGCAAACACCTCTCCAAAAATAAAAAATGAAACCTGTCTTTGGGCCAAAAATTGGCATGGCTTCCACATGGCCAGCTTCACAGTTCGAGTCCCAGACCTGGCGGCTTGAGAATCATGCCAGGCACATGTGCGTGCCCAAAGTCCTGAGAAGAGAGTGGAGAAGGGATTTCAGTGTGGCCGTCCCCCCGAGAGGGGAAGGTGAGTTTTCACTCTCTCCCCCACACCCGCCCTGGTGAGGGCACACACCCTATAGCAAAAACTAGGAGAGAAAAAGGAAGAACCTGTCCTTTGTTTCCCACAGACAATGAGCTCGCGCAGCGGGTCCACTAAACACTCCAGCGCAGGCGTCAAGGATAAGAGCCTGGCTTTACACCGAGTCCCGAGAACAGAGAGGAGCGTGTGGTTGCCAGCACCTCCCGTCCTATTAGGAGTAGTCCCATAGACCTGTAAGAAAGGAGGCTACAGGTTCCTGGAGGTTACCCACATCCCCTCCGGAACTGACTTTGGCTGGCTGAGTCAGGCCCCCCGGGGTGCATCAATGCGATCAGAATCCAGGCTGGCCTCATACGGATCCAGGTTCTGTCCGGGACGCCCCAACTAAGTACTGCAGGAGAAAATCCAGTGGTATGTCCCCGGCCCCAGTCAGCGCATCCACTGTGAGTTTCGGATGGGGGTGGTGTAATCATGTGCAAGTCTGATTTCGCTTACACTCAAGTGTTAAGACTGGCCCAGCCCCGGTGGTGTAGGGGTGAGGCACTGCTGTGAGATGCTGAAGCCATGTGAGAGAGGCCTGTTTTGTCGTTTAGTTTTTTGTTTGTTTTGCTATAGGGTGCATGCACTTGCGGGGAAGAAAGAGAGAGAGACAGAAAGAGAGGAAAAGTGAGAAATCACTCCCCAGCGGGGATGACCATGTCCATGACCACAGTCCATCCTCCTCTGTTCTCCCTTCAGGATTTTGGGCAATGCACATACATGCACCTGGCGTGTGTTTTAGGTATCAGGTCCAGGACTAGAACCCCACAGTCGGTTATGTGGGATCCAGAGCCTTAAGCACCATGCACCTGCTGGCCTGGCCTTTGGATCCTGAGCCAACCTGAAAACACTAGGTGCCTGCATGTGCCCCTACCTGGTTGGCTAGGAGGCTGAGAGGGGATTGCAGCATGATGAGACTCTGGGGAGTCTCTCTCTCTCTCCTCTCACTTTCTTCCAGAAAATAAATTTTAAAAGGGACCAGCAGATGGTGTAATGGCTATGTCGTTGAACTCCCATGTAGTTGACCATGGTTCGAGTCTCAGACCTGGTGGCTTAAACTCACACCGGGCGCGTGTGCATGTGTGCCCAAGATCCCAAGAGGAGAATGGAGGAGAAGGGACTGCAGCGTGGCCATCCCCCCTGGGGGGTGATTTCTCGCTTTCTGTCTCTCTGTCTCTTTGTCTTTCTGGCAAGTGCACGCGCCCTATCGCAAAAACCTCTCCAAAAAAGAAAAAGAACATAAACTTAAAAAAAAAAAAGTGTAAGGTCAAGGGGCGCGCTGTTGGGACCTTCTCCATGGGCCCCTGAGCTCCCGATACCCTTGCTGAGTCTAACCGAGGTCCCTGGTCCTCAGCGGTGCCTGCAGCTCATCACAGAGTGACTTAGCAGGTCAAGGACACAGGGGACTGCGCGTCTTCTCACTCTCTGCAGGGGGCGCTGGTCGGCACAGCTCTAGGCTCTTGGTCAGCTGCGGCTTAGCTCAGCCCGTTCTGGGTGAGGTCTCCATCTGGACCTGCCATGTAGCCCCCATGAGACTCAGGAGCCAGGGGAACGGGCACAGCTCTGCAGAGGCTCCTGCCATTTCTGGGCCGAGAGAAACAGCTTTCTTCCTCTGACCCATGGAGCCTTGCTGCCGACGATCAGCGTCTAAGGCCTTGTGGCAGGCTTAATATCTGCCATTCTTCATGGGCTTAAAATTCTTTGCTGAGAGTTTCTTATTCTACTTTGTACTTTCCACCCCTTTATCTTCTCTGCTCCGTTTGGAGTATTTTCTTCTGACCTATCTCCTACTGCACGAATTCGCAGTGGTGAAACCCATCCACGGAGTTCTTACTCTAAGCTCCTGTGTCTTCCGATTTGCTGGCTTCCTAGGACTGCCCTAACACACCATCCACATGCCGGGTGGCTGGAGACAACAGAAATGGATTCCCTCACGGTTCTGGAGGCTAGAAGTCCCAAATCCAGGTGGCAGCGGGAATGGTTCCTTCAGGAGGCCCCGAGGCCCTCACCTGCCTCCCAGCTGGGCTGTTGCTGACTTCCTGGGCTTGTGGAAACATCACTCCAGTCTCTGCCTCTGTCGTCACTGGGTGTTTTCTCCCTGTGTCTCACAAGGACACCCACCATGTTGGATTAAGACTCCCTCTACTCCAGGATGACCTCATTTTAAACTTAAAAATTATATTTATGATGACCCTGTTTCTAAATAAAGTCATATTTTGAGATACTGGGGTAAGACTTCAACATCTTTCTGGAAGAAATGGTGGAATCCATTTCCTTTGGTTCTTTTTATAGTTATGAATTCTCTGTTGAAGTTCAAGCTTGCCTTTTATCTCTTTGAATGTAGCAAGTTATTTAAAGTTCTAGGTCTATAATTCTATTATCTAAAGCCCCAGAGGGTCTGTCTTTTTTTTTTTAATGCCAGAGGGCACATGCATACATAAGAGAGAGAGAGACAGAGAAAGGAAAGGAGGTAGAAAGAGGAAGCCCCCCCCCCCCCCATGGGGCCTGGTTATACTGGAATCCTTTTCCTCCAACTGTCCATCCCATTAAGATCCTGGACACACACTCACGTACCCACTGTGTTACTGCCAGGGCCAGGATTTAAATCCAGGTTGGCCATGTGCAATCCAGCTTCCTCTGCACAGAACTTAACCACTGTGCTGCGGGACAGGCCCTGGGTTTGGGTGGGGTTTGTTTATCTATTTATTGGTTCTACTGGTTTTGCTCATGTTAACTTGTCTCCTCATGTGAATATTGTATGTGCGTGGGTATATGTGCATGCAGGTATGTGTGCACACATGTGTGCTGGGCACTGAATTTGCGAAATTCCTGTAGGCGCTTTCACTCCTAGGGTAGCATTACTTTCCTCCAGAGAATAAGTCCAGAGAGGACTTGCTTTCACTTCTGTCCAGCACCTGGGGGACCTGTAATCTGGGGTCACCTTAATACGGCTTCAGGGACCGTGATGGTTGTTCACGAGGATCTATCTTGTTCTCATTCATCCTTACACACACCTAGAGGTTAGTGTTTCAGGATCCTAACTCAAAGTGAGGGGATTCACCAGGGAACCTTCCTGAATGGCCCCTGACTCCAGACCCTGTTCCACTTCTCCAACAATTTGTGGAAGTACTACTCAGCTTCGCAGCTGTCCCCACAAAAATTTCCCTCAGTGGAAAAGCAGCCCCAAACACAAGACTGACCCTTCTCCACAAGCCTCTATTCTCAGAAGAGTCTTAGCTGGGTTGGCAGTTTTTCACTAACTTAGTAACACTCCACTACCTTCATGTTAGTCAGCTACTGCTGAGTAACACAGTACTACCAAGTGCAGCATCATACATACTAGAGTTATTGTCGTACAGAGTCTGAAAGTCAGAACCTCAGCTCGGTGGTTCCGGCTCTCGGTCTTCGGGAGGTTAAAGCCTGGATGCAGCTGGGACTGCCATCATCTGAAGGCTTGACCAGGACCGGAGGATCTGCCCCTGGCAGGATGCTGCTGGTTTTTGACAGAAGGCCTCAGTTTCTTCACCTCAGAGACCATCCTTTCACTCCTCTGGGGCTGCTGGAGTGACAGCTGGCTTCTCCCAGAGTGAGTGACCCAGGAGAGGGAGCAAGGAGGAAGCCTCAATGCCTTTACTTTACTTACTTTTTTAAGCCTTTTTTCGGTAGTGTGCATGCACTTGCTGGAAAGAGACAGAGAGAAACAGTGAGAGAGAAAGGGAGATATCACCCCTCAGGGGGGATGGCCACACCGCAATCCTTTCTCCTCCACTGTCCTCTCAGGATTTTTTTTTTTTTGAGGGGTGAGGGCATGTGTGTACATATACCTGGAGTGATTTTCAAACCACCAGGTCTGGGGTTTGAACTATGGTTGACCACGTGGGAGTCCAGCACCTTAACCACCATGCCACCTGCTGACCCCATCTTTCATGACCTACTTGCTCGCCATCACCTTCGCGGTGTCCTATTCATTAGGAGCAAGTCATGAAGTCTTGCTCGCACCTAAAGGGAGGTTGAGGAGATGGGAATCCATATGCACTTACGAACACCTCTTAGCCACCAAGCTGTAAAGAAGGACCATTTCTAAATTATTTTGTTCGGCTCTTCAATTGTCTTTGGGAACGGATTGGAGTTACCCAGTCTATTACCTGAAGTAGAAATCTAAAAATTTGTTCTTATTCCAGAAATATAAATGACATTTTATTCTGTATAGATTCTTGTACCCTGTCAATAAGTAGTCTAGGCTCTTCAGACATTGGCATTGTATAAAATATATCCCAGGCCATAATTCATCGTCATTATTCTTTAAAATTCATTACTATTGTTCTTTCTTTTCTTCCTCCTCCCAGAAAGAGAAGGTTTCTACTTAAGACATTTGAAAAAATAAGTTAAGAGGGGGCCAGTAGGTGGCGTGGTGGTTAAGGGCATTGGGTTCCCACATGGCCAATCATGGTTTGAGTCTCAGATCTGGTGGCTTGCTTTCTCTCTCTCTCTCTCTGTCCCTCTCTGGTCAAATTAAAACTAATTAATTAGTTAATTAAAACCAATTCTTAAAAAAAAAAAAAGTTAAGAAACTTACATAAATGTTGGGACCAGCAGATGGCATAGCAGTTACGTTGTTGGACTCCCACTCAACTGTGGTTCGAGTCCCGGAGCCAGTGGCTTGAGAATCATGCTGGGCTAGTGTGAGTGCCTGCTTGCCTGCCCCAAATCGCAGGAGAATGGAGGAGAAGGGATTGCAGTGTGGCCATCCATCCCCCTAGGGGGTGATTCCTCACTTTCCTTCTCACTATATCTGTCTCTCACTCCTCCCCATCCACGAGAGTGCCCTAAGGCAAAACCTCTTTAAAAAAGGGAAAGAAACTATGTAAATGTCTAGTGTCTTCATTTTGGCATTTACTCTAATGCTGAATTATTAGTCTTGTATTTATAAATATCAAAGCACTGCTCGTCCTACCTATGAATTCAAATGAAACGGTAAAAAAGCTCAGCAAACACTAAGCTATTTATAAGCAGAAGTAACTGGGTAATCTGAGGGGAAGGATGAACGGGTGTCTCTGAGCCACTCCGTGAAAGATGCTCGGTACAGTCACCCAGTCACGCTGCCTGTCCTGGCCCAGGCGGAAGCTCCAGACCGTCCTGTGGTTCCTAATGGCTTTCAGATGCCTGTGTGGCAGGAGGCCCATCCAACACGTCCCAGTGTCCTACGACTATAGCTTCATCTAAAGAGTTCATAACAGATTGGGAATGAGCAGTTAGCGTAATGGCTATGTCGCTGGACTCCCACGTAGTCGACCGCGGTTCGCGTCCCGGACCCGGTGGCTTACAACTCACACCGGGCGCGTGTGCGTGCGTGCCCAAGATCCCGAGAGGAGAATGGAGGAGAAGGGATTGCGGTGTAACCATCCCCCCTGGGGGGTGATTTCTCACTTTCTGTCTCTCTGTCTCTCTCTGTCTGTCTGGCGAGCGCACGCGCCCTATAGCAAAAAACTCTCCAAAAAAAGAAAAAGAGTTCATAACAGATTTACTCATTCCGGCTGTCGCGGTTGCAATTGTACTACTTTCCAGGTGCTGCGAAATTATTTTAACATCTTTACGACCGGCACAGCCATCCCTCATGTTCTTGCCTGGCCATCAGCCCTGGGTCTGTGAGATGACTCAGCACAGTATTGTTTGTGATCGCAAAAGTCTGGAAGCAGCCAAATGTCTATGACTGAGGAAGGATCTGGAATACGAGGCCGCTGACGGAACAAGAAAGTTCCTTACCGGGCCGCATGTGGTGCTGCAGTGAAACCCGATGCTCTGAGGCTGACCCACGTGGAAGGTTCTGGTGGGCATCCAGGGCCCTCCCTCAGTGCATGCAGGTCATCTGGCCTGACAGCTGGGTGTGGGTTGTGGCAGCAGGACCCTGCCAGGTGTTGTCTCTCCGTTTCTCTCGCTCATGGATGAATGGATGATTGGATGGATGAATGAATGAACAATTTAAAGTTCTTTTTTTTAATTAAATAATTTAAATTTAAATAAATAATTTTAATAAATAATTATTTTATTTATTTAAATTTGACCAGAGAGAGACAGAGTGAGAAAAGTATGTCCAGGCCTGGGACTTGAACCACAATTGTCCATGTGAGTCCAGCACCCTTAACCACCACGCCACCTGCCAAACGAAAGCTCTTTGTGGGCTGATTCAAGTTATAAGATTTACTAAGCGAAAAAAGCAAGATGCAGGACATAATAAACCCGTCTCTGAGTAAAAAGGGGATGGAATAAAATGTATGTTCAGGGCCAGCAGATGGCGCACTGGCTATGTCGCTGGACTCCCACAGAGTTGACCACAGTTTGAGTCCTGGACCTGGTGGCTTGAAACTCATACAGGTGCATGTGCTTGCATGCCCAAGGTCCTGGGAGGAGCATGGAGGAGGGACTGTGGTGTGGTCATCCCTCCTGGGGGTTGACTTCTCACTTCCTTCTCACTGTGTCTGTCTCTCTCTCTCCCCAGCGAGCACATGCATCCTAAGGCAAAAATCTCTTTGGGGGGGAAAAAGAATATATATTCATATTTTCTTGGATTTATTCACATGAAACACATAAGAAATTCATCAAGTCCATCACTTCTAGGGAATAGGTGAGATAGACAACAACACGGGACAGAGTAGCAGGGAGATTTTTTTTCTCTTTTTATAGAGGTTTTTGCTATAGGGCACATGCACTCGCCAGAGGGACAGAGAGAGACAGAGACAGAATGGCCATGCCGCAATCCCTTAACTTCCACTCTCCTCTAGGGATCTCGGGCACGCATGCAAACATTCCCGGCGTGAGTTTTAAGCTGCTAGGTCTGGGACTCGAAACACAGTTGACTACATGGGAGTCCAGCAACGTAACCATTACAGACCATTTGCTGGTCCCTGAGACTTTTTTTTTTTTAGAACTATTTATTGATTTTCAAAATTAATAGATTTTATTTTGCTATAGAGCTCGTATGCTCACTAGGGAGAGACAGAGAGAGACAGTGAGAAAGCAAGCTGCTGGGCCCAAGACTTGAAGTGCAGTCAGCCACATGGAAGTCCAGTGCCTTAACCACCCTGCCACCTGCTGGCCTCAGCAGGGAGATTAAGTATATCATTCTATCTGTGGTTTATTGAATGACGTAACTAGATTACGTAGCCAAAATATTAAATAGGATTAAAAAATGTGGGGCCTGCCCTATAGCCTAGTAGTTAGGGAGCAGATTCCACGTAGCTGAATATCGTTCTATCCCAGCCGCAGCAGCTTGAAAAAACAAACATGGGACCTGCAGATGGTGGAATGGTTACGTTGCTGGACTTCCACGTAGCTAACTGCGGCTCGAGTCTTGGACCCAGTGGCTCAAAATTCGCAACAGGCACATGTGCGTGCAAGTGCCCAAGATCCCGAGAGGAGAACGGAGGAGAAAGAATTGCGGCTTAGCCATTCCCCTGGGGGGTTGTTTCTCGCTGTCTCTCTGTCTCTCCGTCAAGCACACGTGCCCTATAGCAAAAACCTCTCTGAAAAAGAAAACCTGTGCATAAACCTCAAATCTCCATTGGATGGAGAATCGGAGAAGGAATTGTGGCATGACCACACCGTGTTTTGGGGAATGCTTTCTCTCTCTCTCTCTAGTGAGCGCACACAACTTCTGGCAATTAAAAAAAGTGTTGAATTAATGAATGTTCTATGAAGTCCTGAAGAGCTTCTTTTATTTTTGAAAAATAATTGTTTATTTATTTTATTTTATTTATTGTTATTATTTTTTAAGTTGCTTTAGGTCACATGTACTCACTAGAGACAGAGGCAGAGACAGAGAGGGAAAATGAGAAAGCAAGCCACCAGGTCCAGGACCCAAACCATGGTCGGTCATGTGGGAGTTCAGTGCCCTAACCACCACGCTACCTGCCAGCCCCAAGGAGATTATTTTCTCTAAGGAGTCTCTCCCTTGTTGGCCTGCAACTTGATGTTCAGGCTCTTAGGACTCCACTCACTGCTCTGGCCCCAGCCCTGACTTAACCCAGGATCATGGCTGCTAGCGCTTCAGTCCAGCTCTGCCTCCAGGGCCACTGTTGTACACCTGGTCCTGCTGCAGGTGGGCAGAGCAAGAGCACGTCAAGGAGCCAGCCCAGCTTAGACCACTACCCAGAGGCCACATCTGTGCTCACTGCCCAGAGGGCCTGCAGCCGTGGCCCGGGACCTGTGTAGGGGCCTCGGAGCTTTCCACGCCCTACACCCCGTCCTGAGCAGCAGGCTGCAGTTCCCACTGCACGGAGACAGAATCAAGGCCTCCGTCCCAGCTGCAGGCACTGGGCCATGGGCCTTGGAATCCTTTCGTCTTCACAGCAGTCCGGTTTGGCAGGTAAGGGAACTGCAAGCTGGGAGACAGAAGCAAAGGCTCATGGCAACTTTTCAGTGAACTCAGCTGAGGCCGGGTCCCTGGGTGCACACAGCAGCTGGAAGCCAGGTGGCTGGCCATCCCCAGCCTAGTCGGCCAGAAGTGCACCCGGTGGGCACC
>NW_006203607.1:2609737-2610352 GCF_000334495.1 Tupaia belangeri chinensis | reverse complement strand
GGGTACACAGATGCCCAAAACTAGGGGCTGGCTGGGGCTGGGCTGTGAAGGCCATGTTGAGGGTGTTGTCTCTTTGGCTCATGGAAGAAATAAACTTAGGGGGGGAAAAAGAAAAAGGAAGTAGGCCAGCAGATGGCGCAGTGGTTGGGCTGGACTCCCGGGTCTGGCAGCTCGCTTTCTCACTTTCCTTCTCTCTCTCTCTCTCTCTCTCTCTCTCGTGAGCACACATGCCCTATATCAAATTTAAACAATAAGAACAAAATTAATTCTTTAAGAAAGAATTCAGGGAACAAAAAGGCGCAGGGTGCCTGAGATGGCAGAGCCAGGCAGGGTCCCAGGGCCTGGCTGAGGAGCCCGGATAACTGTCCACAGTGAGGCCTCTGCAGGCCTGTCCTGTGGAGTGGGCCGGCTGTGTGCCACGTGGCAGGGCGGGAGGTTTAGAGGGGTTGAGAAACATAGAGGAATCGGGAGAGAGATGGGAGGCCTGGTCTGGGGCGGAAGGATGCAGGGGTGTGAGTCCACAGGGCATGGTGACTGGTGGGACAGGGACAAGGAAAAGGAGGGCGGTGACATTCACTGGGCGCTTTCTGCGTGGGGCTCGGTTGCGAGCGGTTC
>NW_006203607.1:2606103-2609665 GCF_000334495.1 Tupaia belangeri chinensis | reverse complement strand
GCTTAGGAAGGGGTCCCCAGCAAGTCCCCAAGCCCCTGGGAGTCACTCTGTGTTCCGTGACCATCTCCCCCAGGGTGCTAGGCTGCTGGTGTCCACCAGGGGGCAGAGAGAGGCCGGGAATTCAGACAGGCCCTGGGTCTCGACCTCCCCTGGGCCTTTCTTTGTGAGGCAGCTGGGTGACCAAAGGGGCTGACCCCGCATCGCTCGCTTTACCTTAGGGTAGGACAGTGACCGGCCCAAGTGGCAGAGCCAGAGAGGGCCAGAAGTGGGGCCAGAGCCAGAGCCAGGCTCCAGCGTTGACCCAGCCCTGGTCTCAGGGGTCCCGCAACACCTGGGGGTGGCAGGGGCCCGGGTGGGCATGGACTCGGGGCCCCGCCTTGAATCCAGACCCACGGGACTGCCGCACGGCCGCACTCCCTGCACACGGACAGGACACAGGGCCATTTCCTGAGCAGGGCGCCCAGCTATGGGCTCCTTGTGACCCAGGGAGAGTGCCCCCCTGGGAAGCACTTGCTGGGAGGAGGCTGGCAGCTGGCAGCGGGCAGCTAGCCGCATTGTCGCAGCCCAGCCACCGCAGAGGCAGGTTTTACAGCAGAGGAAGTGAGGCCTGGAGCTCACAGGCAGCGGGGGTGGAGCTGAGAGGGCGCAGCCCCGGGCTATGTGCTCCCCACCGCCCCCAGAAGAGCTCTTCCCCAGGACGTCTCTCTCAAGCTTGGAGCGAGTATCACTGAGGGGTGGGTTTGAGCCTGGTCCCAAGGGCAGCACAGTGCAGGCGCTGGGCCTGGTGGTGAACATGCAGGAGTAGAACGAGGGGAAACCGAGGCAGGCCAGGGACAGAGGTTAGGCCCCCGAGGACAGGCCCGTGCCGCCTCTGCCCGGCCAGGACTTGTGTATCCTCCACAGTCACAAGTGGTGCTCAGAGCATCCCGGATGGCGTCCTGCCCCAGGCAGTGTCGGGGCTACCCAGAGGGACGGGAGCTCCCGTCAGGACAGCTGCAGGGCCACAGGGTTCTGCACTGGGCCAGGGCTGCTTCCCAGGACCCCTGCTGAGGTCTTGTCCTACTAAGGTCTCGTCCTACTAAGAGGTCCCCTCTGGGAAGGTCTTGTGTTGTCAGTTTGGGGAATATTCAGGTCAGGGGTCAGAGTTCAGCCTGGGGATCAGGCCCAGGTTCACGTTTGGGGATTACCCTCACAGACGTCCCTGCACGGGTGCAGGATGGTCTGAAGCGGTTGTGCTGATGTGAGGCCACGGCCTGGAGCCCGCTCCACGCCTGCTCACCTGGCCAGGAGCCTGGAGCAGGGCTGCAACGCCCAGAGCAGACAGCTTCTCTCTGATCCACCACGCACACCACCTGGCAGGATGCTGGCCTGGGCTCCAGGGCAGTCTCTATTTGAAGGACAGAGCCTCAGTGAGCTGGCCTCCAGTACAGAGTCACCCTGAGGTCCTGCTAGGGAGCAGAGGGAGCTGGTCACGGGCTCCCCCTCAGAGCCAGGCCCCCTGAGGAGCACCTAGGGCTAGGCAGGGCTCGTCCACCATGTCCCACACCACGCCTGGGCGTCCTCACTCGTTCTCCCAGGACCCTGTCCCGATGTACAGTCCCGAATGCCCAGTGTGGACGGTGTCTGCACATCACAGCAGGCCCGCTTGTCATCCACACAGGCACGGCCCTGTCCTGCCTGCACCCCTGACAAGCCACTGTTCCAGGAGAGCCCCCTCCAGGGCCCGTCCCTGCCCCCCCAGGGAGTCCAGCCTGGAGCTGTGAAGTCACCTGCCTGGACGTCCTGGGAGAGAGCAGCCCTGACAGAAGCTCAGGAAACCCAGAGAGGCCCTGGTGAGGGACCCGGGATCCAAGCAGGGCTTCCCAGGGCACCCACCTGCACAGCCAGACGTGGCTGCAGGCGGGGCATCCAGGCCTCCCTGCAGCCGCTAAGGCCGTGTGAGGACCCAGTCTGGCCTGGCTTGGAGGTCAGATTCCTCAGCTGAGGAGCTGCAGGGACAAGGCGAGGCGGCCAGCGTGGCGGGAGGACTCCTTTGTTCCAGGTATTTTCTCAACGGTGAGGCCGGGCTGCCTGCCAGGTGCCAGGGCGCGGCTCGGTTTTTCCCCCCCGCCGCTCGGGCGCCTTTGCCGCCGCCACCAGCCTCCTTCCCGCGCTTGCTCTGCCAGGCCCGGGGCAGCCCGTGGCCAGGCCCCTGGCTTAGCCAGCCTCATCCCTGGCAGGAAACCCAAGCCCAGACGGGAGGGACCCAGCAGTGTGGAGTGTGGCATTTAGAATTGCATTCTTCCAGAATGGGCTTCTGAACACAAACTTTTTTTTTTTTTTTTTGGAGAGGTTTTGGTTATAGGGCGCGTGCGCTCGCCAGACAGACAGAGACAGACAGACAGAGAGACAGAAAGCGAGAAATCACCCCCCCAGGAGGGATGGCCACACCGAAATAGCTTCTGCTCCATTCTCCTCTCAGGATCTTGGGCACGCACGCACACGCGCCCGGTGTGAGTTTTAAGCCACCGGGTCCAGGACACGAACCGCGGTCGACTACGTGGGAGTCCAGCGACATAGCCATTACACTAACTGCTGGTCCTGAAGAGCAGATTTTAACAAGTCTTCGGAGATGTCATATGGAACCCAAGGGTAGACAACCAGGCCTGAAAGGGAACAAGAACCAAGATCTTGGAGGGCATCGAGCAGCCCGGAAGCTTCTCTCCTTGCTGGCCTCTCTCGCCTGCCTTCTCTCTGCACAGCCACTGCACTCCCGTCCCTCCCGGCAAACCCACTCCCCAACATGGCAGCTCTCAGCTCTCAGGTCGGGTGACCCGCGGAGGAGGTTGGCATCTCTGAATCCCAGCGGAAAATCACAGGAGGGAGAGCCCCGGCCTTACTGAGGCCGCACACAGCAGCTGTCAGCCATGGCTGAGCGGATCAGGCACCCAGCCCGAGGGAGCAGTCTGGCTGTGTGAGCATCCCAGGGCACACTCCACAGCGCTCTGCAGTGAGGCCTGGGGTGCCACAGGACACCCCAACGTCCGTGAGCCCTTTGCTCTGCTCCGTGACGTCGATGTTCTTGATCACCGCCCTTCGGCCGTGTTACGATTATTTACGTCTCTGTCTTCCTCACAGACTGACTTTCACCCGTTCACTGAATAAGGTCATTGTCTAGTGAGCGCCAGCCGCGTGTTGGGGACACAGGGCCGAGCCCAGCTGTGTGCTGGCTGCCCTCCCAGAGGACGGTCAGGCCCGGCGCGTAGCCGTGTGAACTGGATCGGCCTTGTTGTCAGACCCTCTGAAGTTCAGGTGCTGAGGCCTTTCCTCTCCACACCTGTGACCCAACCTGTGACCCGAACCTGTGATCCACATCTGTGACCCACACCTGTGACCCGACCTGTGACCCGACCTGTGACCCACACCTGTGATCCACACCTGTGACCCGTACCTGTGATCCACACCTGTGACCCGAACCTGTGACCCACACCTGTGACCCACACCTGTGACCCACACCTGTGATCCACACCTGTGACCCGCACCTGTGATCCGCACCTGTGGCCCGTACTCTGACCCCCACCCT